>NW_027488692.1:300000-596288 GCF_050948215.1 Halictus rubicundus
GTCCTCTATCCTATCCTATCCTCTACCCTATCGTATCCTCTATCCTATCCTATCGTCTATCCTATCCTCTATCCCATCCAATCCTCTATCCTATCCTATCCTCTATCCTATCATATCCTCTATCCTATCCTATCCTCTATCAAATCCTCTATCCTATCCTATCCTCTATCCTATCCTCTATCCTATCCTATCCTCTATCCTATCCTATCCTCTATCCTATCCTATCTTCAATCCTATCCTATCCTCTATCCTATTAAATCCCCTATTCTATCATCTGTCCTATCCTATCCTCTATCCCATCCAATCCTCTATCCTATCCTATCCTCTATCCTATCATATCCTCTATCCTATCCTATCCTCTATCCTATCCTATCCTCTATCCTATCCTATCCTCTATCCTATCCTATCCTCTATCCTATCCTATCCTCTATCCAATCCTATCCTCTATCCTATCCTCTATCCTATCCTATCCTATATCCTATCCTATCCTCTGTCCTACCCTATCTTCTATCCTATCCTATCCTCTATCCTATCAAATCCCCTACCCTATCCTCTGTCCTATCCTATCCTCTATCCTATCCTATCCTCTATCCTATCCTATCCTCTATCCTATCCTATCCTCTATCCAATCCTATCCTCTATCCTATCCTATCCTCTATCCTCTATCCTCTATCCTATCCTATCCTCTATCCTATCATATCCTCTATCCTATCCTATCCTCTATCCTATCCTATCCTCTATCCTATCCTGTCCTCTATCCTCTATCCTATCCTATCCTCTATCCTATCCTATCCTCTATCCTATCCTATCCTCTATCCTATCCTATCTTCTATCCTATCCTATTCTCTATCCTATAATATCCTCTATCCTATCCTATCCTCTATCCAATCCTCTATCCTATCCTATCCTCTATCCTATCCTATCCTCTATCCTATCCTATCCTCTATCCTATCCTATCCTCTATCCTATCCTATCCTCTATCCTATCCTATCTTCAATCCTATCCTATCCTCTATCCTATTAAATCCCCTATTCTATCCTCTGTCCTATCCTATCCTCTATCCTATCCTATCCTCTATCCTATTCTATCCTCTATCCTATCCTATACTCTATCCTATCCTATCCTCTATCCTATCCTATCCTCTATCCTATCCTCTATCCTATCCTATCCTCTATCCTATCCTATCCTCTGACCTACCCTATCTTCTATCCTATCCTATCCTCTATCCTATCAAATCCCCTACCCTATCCTCTGTCCTATCCTATCCTCTATCCTATCCTATCCTCTATCCTATCCTATCCTCTATCCTATCCTATCGTCTATCCTATCCTCTATCCTATCCTATCCTCTATCCTATCCTATCCTCTATCCTATCCTATCTTCTATCCTATCCTATCCTCTATCCTATCCTATCCTCTATCCTATCCTATCGTCTATCCTATCCTCTATCCTATCCTATCTTCTATCCTATCCTATCCTCTATCCTATCCTCTATCCTATCAAATCCATTATCCTATCCTCTATCCTATCCTATCATCTATCCTCTATCCTATCCAATCCTCTGTCCTATCCTATCCTCTATCCTATCCTATCCTCTATCCTATCCTATCCTCTATCCGATCCTATCGTCTATCCTATCCTCTATCCTATCCTATCCTCTATCTTATCCTATCCTCTATCCTATCCTATCTTCTATCCTATCCTATCCTCTATCCTATCAAAACCCCTACCATATCCTCTGTCCTATCCTATCCTTTATCCTATCCTATCCTCTATCCTATCCTATCCTCTATCCTATCCTATCTTCTATCCTATCCTATCCTCTATCCTATAAAATCCCCTACCCTATCCTCTGTCCTATCCTATCCTCTATCCTATCCTATCCTCTATCCTATCCTATCCTGTATCCTATCCTATCCTCTATCCTATCCTGTCCTCTATCCTCTATCCTATCCTATCCTCTATCCTATCCTATCCTCTATCCTATCCTATCCTCTATCCTATCCTATCTTCTATCCTATACTATCCTCTATCCTATCAAATCCATTATCCTATCCTCTATCCTATCCTGTCATCTATCCTCTATCCTATCCAATCCTCTATCCTATCATCTATCCTCTATCCTATCCAATCCTCTATCCTATCCTATCCTCTATCCTATCAAATCTCCTATCCTATCCTCTGTCCTATCCTATCCTCTACCCCATCCTATCCTCTATCCTATCCTATCCTCTATCCGATCCTATCGTCTATCCTATCCTCTATCCTATCCTATCCTCTATCTTATCCTATCCTCTATCCTATCCTATCTTCTATCCTATCCTATTCTCTATCCTATCAAATCCCCTATTCTATCCTCTATCCTATCCTATCCTCTATCCTATCCTATCTTCTATCCTATCCTATCCTCTATCCAATCAAATCCCCTACACTATCCTCTGTCCTATCCTATCCTCTATCCTATCCTATCCTCTATCCTATCCTATCCTCTATCCTATCAAAACCCCTACCCTATCCTCTGTCCTATCCTATCCTCTATCCTATCCTATTCTCTATCCTATCCTATCCTCTATCCTCTATCCTATCCTATCCTCTATCCTATCCTATCCTCTATCCTATCCTATCCTCTATCCTATCCTATCCTCTATCCTATCCTATCCTCTATCCTATCCTATCGTCTATCCAATCCTCTATCCTATCCTATCCTCTATCCTATCCTATCCTCCATCCTATCCTATCCTCAATCCTATCCTTCCCTGTATCCTATCCAATCCTGTATCCTATCCTGTCCTCTATCCTATCCTATCCTCTATCCTATCGTATCCTCTATCCTATCCTATCGTCTATCCTATCCTCTATCCCATCCAATCCTCTATCCTATCCTATCCTATATCCTATCATATCCTCTATCCTATCCTATTCTCTATCAAATCCTCTATCCTATCCTATCCTCTATCCTATCCTCTATCCTATCCTATCCTCTATCCTATCCTATCCTCTATCCTATCCTATCTTCAATCCTATCCTATCCTCTATCCTATTAAATCCCCTATTCTATCCTCTGTCCTATCCTATCCTCTATCCTATCCTATCCTCTATCCTATCCTATACTCTATCCTATCCTATCCTCTATCCTATCCTATCGTCTATCCTATCCTCTATCCTATCCTATCCTCTATCCTATCCTATCCTCTGTCCTATCCTATCTTCTATCCTATCCTATCCTCTATCCTATCAAATCCCCTATCCTATCCTCTATCCTATCCTATCCTCTATCCTATCCTATCCTCTATCCTATCCTGTCCTCTATCCTCTATCCTATCCTATCCTCTATCCTATCCTATCCACTATCCTATCCTATCCTCTATCCTATCCTATCTTCTATCCTATCCTATCCTCTATCCTATCAAATCCATTATCCTATCCTCTATCCTATCCTATCATCTATCCTCTATCCTATCCAATCCTCTATCCTATCCTATCCTCTATCCTATCAAATCCCCTATCCTATCCTCTGTCCTATCCTATCCTCTATCCTATCCAATCCTCTAACTTATCCTATCCTCTATCCTATCCTATCTTCTATCCTATCCTATCCTCTATCCTATCAAAACCCCTACCATATCCTCTGTCCTATCCTATCCTTTATCCTATCCTATCCTCTATCCTATCCTATCCTCTATCCTCTCCTATCCTCTATCCTCTATCCTATCCTATCCTCTAACCTATCCTATCCTCTATCCTACCCTATCCTCTATCCTATCAAATCCCCTATCCTATCCTCTGTCCTATCCTATCCTCTATCCTATCCTATCCTCTATCCTATCCTATCCTCTATCCTATCCTATCTTCTATCCTATCCTATCCTCTATCCAATCAAATCCCCTACCCTATCCTCTGTCCTATCCTATCCTCTATCCTATCCTATCCTCAATCCTATCCTATCCTCTATCCTATCAAAACCCCTACCCTATCCTCTGTCCTATCCTATCCTCTATCCTATCCTATCCTCTATCCTATCCTATCCTCTATCCTCTATCCTATCCTATCCTCTATCCTATCCTATCCTCTATCCTATCCTATCCTCTATCCTATCCTATCGTCTATCCAATCCTCTATCCTATCCTATCCTCTATCCTATCCTATCCTCCATCCTATCCTATCCTCTATCCTATCCTATCCTCTATCCTATCCTATCCTCTATCCTCTATCCTATCCTATCCTCTATCCTATCCTATCCTCTATCCTATCGTATCCTCTATCCTATCCTATCGTCTATCCAATCCTCTATCCTATCCTATCCTCTATCCTATCCTATCCTCCATCCTATCCTATCCTCAATCCTATCCTTCCCTGTGTCCTATCCAATCCTGTATCCTATCCTGTCCTCTATCCTATCCTATCCTCTATCCTATCGTATCCTCTATCCTATCCTATCGTCTATCCTATCCTCTATCCCATCCAATCCTCTATCCTATCCTATCCTCTATCCTATCATATCCTCTATCCTATCCTATCCTCTATCAAATCCTCTATCCTATCCTATCCTCTATCCTATCCTCTATCCTATCCTATCCTCTATCCTATCCTATCCTCTATCCTATCCTATCTTCAATCCTATCCTATCCTCTATCCTATTAAATCCCCTATTCTATCATCTGTCCTATCCTATCCTCTATCCTATCCTATCCTCTATCCTATCCTATCCTCTATCCTATCCTATCCTCTATCCAATCCTATCCTCTATCCTATCCTCTATCCTATCCTATCCTATATCCTATCCTATCCTCTGTCCTACCCTATCTTCTATCCTATCCTATCCTCTATCCTATCAAATCCCCTACCCTATCCTCTGTCCTATCCTATCCTCTATCCTATCCTATCCTCTATCCTATCCTATCCTCTATCCTATCCTATCCTCTATCCAATCCTATCCTCTATCCTATCCTATCCTCTATCCTCTATCCTCTATCCTATCCTATCCTCTATCCTATCATATCCTCTATCCTATCCTATCCTCTATCCTATCCTATCCTCTATCCTATCCTGTCCTCTATCCTCTATCCTATCCTATCCTCTATCCTATCCTATCCTCTATCCTATCCTATCCTCTATCCTATCCTATCTTCTATCCTATCCTATTCTCTATCCTATAATATCCTCTATCCTATCCTATCCTCTATCCAATCCTCTATCCTATCCTATCCTCTATCCTATCCTCTATCCTATCCTATCCTCTATCCTATCCTATCCTCTATCCTATCCTATCTTCAATCCTATCCTATCCTCTATCCTATTAAATCCCCTATTCTATCCTCTGTCCTATCCTATCCTCTATCCTATCCTATCCTCTATCCTATTCTATCCTCTATCCTATCCTATACTCTATCCTATCCTATCCTCTATCCTATCCTATCCTCTATCCTATCCTCTATCCTATCCTATCCTCTATCCTATCCTATCCTCTGACCTACCCTATCTTCTATCCTATCCTATCCTCTATCCTATCAAATCCCCTACCCTATCCTCTGTCCTATCCTATCCTCTATCCTATCCTATCCTCTATCCTATCCTATCCTCTATCCTATCCTATCGTCTATCCTATCCTCTAACCTATCCTATCCTCTATCCTACCCTATCCTCTATCCTATCAAATCCCCTATCCTATCCTCTGTCCTATCCTATCCTCTATCCTATCCTATCCTCTATCCTATCCTATCCTCTATCCTATCCTATCTTCTATTCTATCCTATCCTCTATCCAATCAAAACCCCTACCATATCCTCTGTCCTATCCTATCCTTTATCCTATCCTATCCTCTATCCTATCCTATCCTCTATCCTCTCCTATCCTCTATCCTCTATCCTATCCTATCCTCTAACCTATCCTATCCTCTATCCTACCCTATCCTCTATCCTATCAAATCCCCTATCCTATCCTCTGTCCTATCCTATCCTCTATCCTATCCTATCCTCTATCCTATCCTATCCTCTATCCTATCCTATCTTCTATCCTATCCTATCCTCTATCCAATCAAATCCCCTACCCTATCCTCTGTCCTATCCTATCCTCTATCCTATCCTATCCTCAATCCTATCCTATCCTCTATCCTATCAAAACCCCTACCCTATCCTCTGTCCTATCCTATCCTCTATCCTATCCTATCCTCTATCCTATCCTATCCTCTATCCTCTATCCTATCCTATCCTCTATCCTATCCTATCCTCTATCCTATCCTATCCTCTATCCTATCCTATCGTCTATCCAATCCTCTATCCTATCCTATCCTCTATCCTATCCTATCCTCCATCCTATCCTATCCTCTATCCTATCCTATCCTCTATCCTATCCTATCCTCTATCCTCTATCCTATCCTATCCTCTATCCTATCCTATCCTCTATCCTATGCTATCCTCTATCCTATCCTATCGTCTATCCAATCCTCTATCCTATCCTATCCTCTATCCTATCCTATCCTCCATCCTATCCTATCCTCAATCCTATCCTTCCCTGTGTCCTATCCAATCCTGTATCCTATCCTGTCCTCTATCCTATCCTATCCTCTATCCTATCGTATCCTCTATCCTATCCTATCGTCTATCCTATCCTCTATCCCATCCAATCCTCTATCCTATCCTATCCTCTATCCTATCATATCCTCTATCCTATCCTATCCTCTATCAAATCCTCTATCCTATCCTATCCTCTATCCTATCCTCTATCCTATCCTATCCTCTATCCTATCCTATCCTCTATCCTATCCTATCTTCAATCCTATCCTATCCTCTATCCTATTAAATCCCCTATTCTATCATCTGTCCTATCCTATCCTCTATCCTATCCTATCCTCTATCCTATCCTATCCTCTATCCTATCCTATCCTCTATCCAATCCTATCCTCTATCCTATCCTCTATCCTATCCTATCCTATATCCTATCCTATCCTCTGTCCTACCCTATCTTCTATCCTATCCTATCCTCTATCCTATCAAATCCCCTACCCTATCCTCTGTCCTATCCTATCCTCTATCCTATCCTATCCTCTATCCTATCCTATCCTCTATCCTATCCTATCCTCTATCCAATCCTATCCTCTATCCTATCCTATCCTCTATCCTCTATCCTCTATCCTATCCTATCCTCTATCCTATCATATCCTCTATCCTATCCTATCCTCTATCCTATCCTATCCTCTATCCTATCCTGTCCTCTATCCTCTATCCTATCCTATCCTCTATCCTATCCTATCCTCTATCCTATCCTATCCTCTATCCTATCCTATCTTCTATCCTATCCTATTCTCTATCCTATAATATCCTCTATCCTATCCTATCCTCTATCCAATCCTCTATCCTATCCTATCCTCTATCCTATCCTCTATCCTATCCTATCCTCTATCCTATCCTATCCTCTATCCTATCCTATCTTCAATCCTATCCTATCCTCTATCCTATTAAATCCCCTATTCTATCCTCTGTCCTATCCTATCCTCTATCCTATCCTATCCTCTATCCTATTCTATCCTCTATCCTATCCTATACTCTATCCTATCCTATCCTCTATCCTATCCTATCCTCTATCCTATCCTCTATCCTATCCTATCCTCTATCCTATCCTATCCTCTGACCTACCCTATCTTCTATCCTATCCTATCCTCTATCCTATCAAATCCCCTACCCTATCCTCTGTCCTATCCTATCCTCTATCCTATCCTATCCTCTATCCTATCCTATCCTCTATCCTATCCTATCGTCTATCCTATCCTCTAACCTATCCTATCCTCTATCCTACCCTATCCTCTATCCTATCAAATCCCCTATCCTATCCTCTGTCCTATCCTATCCTCTATCCTATCCTATCCTCTATCCTATCCTATCCTCTATCCTATCCTATCTTCTATCCTATCCTATCCTCTATCCAATCAAATCCCCTACCCTATCCTCTGTCCTATCCTATCCTCTATCCTATCCTATCCTCAATCCTATCCTATCCTCTATCCTATCAAAACCCCTACCCTATCCTCTGTCCTATCCTATCCTCTATCCTATCCTATCTTCAATCCTATCCTATCCTCTATCCTATTAAATCCCCTATTCTATCCTCTGTCCTATCCTATCCTCTATCCTATCCTATCCTCTATCCTATCCTATACTCTATCCTATCCTATCCTCTATCCTATCCTATCGTCTATCCTATCCTCTATCCTATCCTATCCTCTATCCTATCCTATCCTCTGTCCTATCCTATCTTCTATCCTATCCTATCCTCTATCCTATCAAATCCCCTATCCTATCCTCTATCCTATCCTATCTTCTATCCTATCCTATCCTCTATCCAATCAAATCCCCTACCCTATCCTCTGTCCTATCCTATCCTCTATCCTATCCTATCCTCAATCCTATCCTATACTCTATCCTATCCTATCCTCTATCCTATCCTATCGTCTATCCTATCCTCTATCCTATCCTATCCTCTATCCTATCCTATCCTCTGTCCTATCCTATCTTCTATCCTATCCTATCCTCTATCCTATCAAATCCCCTATCCTATCCTCTATCCTATCCTATCCTCTATCCTATCCTATCCTCTATCCTATCCTGTCCTCTATCCTCTATCCTATCCTATCCTCTATCCTATCCTATCCTCTATCCTATCCTATCCTCTATCCTATCCTATCTTCTATCCTATCCTATCCTCTATCCTATCAAATCCATTATCCTATCCTCTATCCTATCCTATCCTCTATCCTATCCTATCCTCTATCCTATCCTATCTTCTATCCTATCCTATCCTCTATCCTATCCAATCCTCTATCCTATCCTATCCTCTATCCTATCAAATCCCCTATCCTATCCTCTGTCCTATCCTATCCTCTATCCTATCCTATCCTCTAACTTATCCTATCCTCTATCCTATCCTATCTTCTATCCTATCCTATCCTCTATCCTATCAAAACCCCTACCATATCCTCTGTCCTATCCTATCCTTTATCCTATCCTATCCTCTATCCTATCCTATCCTCTATCCTCTCCTATCCTCTATCCTCTATCCTATCCTATCCTCTAACCTATCCTATCCTCTATCCTACCCTATCCTCTATCCTATCAAATCCCCTGTCCTATCCTCTGTCCTATCCTATCCTCTATCCTATCCTATCCTCTATCCTATCCTATCCTCTATCCTATCCTATCTTCTATCCTATCCTATCCTCTATCCAATCAAATCCCCTACCCTATCCTCTGTCCTATCCTATCCTCTATCCTATCCTATCCTCAATCCTATCCTATCCTCTATCCTATCAAAACCCCTACCCTATCCTCTGTCCTATCCTATCCTCTATCCTATCCTATCCTCTATCCTATCCTATCCTCTATCCTCTATCCTATCCTATCCTCTATCCTATCCTATCCTCTATCCTATCCTATCCTCTATCCTATCCTATCCTCTATCCTATCCTATCCTCAATCCTATCCTATCCTCTATCCTATCAAAACCCCTACCCTATCCTCTGTCCTATCCTATCCTCTATCCTATCCTATCCTCTATCCTATCCTATCCTCTATCCTCTATCCTATCCTATCCTCTATCCTATCCTATCCTCTATCCTATCCTATCCTCTATCCTATCCTATCCTCTATCCTATCCTATCCTCTATCCTATCCTATCCTCTATCCTATCCTATCGTCTATCCAATCCTCTATCCTATCCTATCCTCTATCCTATCCTATCCTCCATCCTATCCTATCCTCAATCCTATCCTTCACTGTATCCTATCCAATCCTGTATCCTATCCTGTCCTCTATCCTATCCTATCCTCTATCCTATCGTATCCTCTATCCTATCCTATCGTCTATCCTATCCTCTATCCCATCCAATCCTCTATCCTATCCTATCCTCTATCCTATCATATCCTCTATCCTATCCTATCCTCTATCAAATCCTCTATCCTATCCTATCCTCTATCCTATCCTCTATCCTATCCTATCCTCTATCCTATCCTATCCTCTATCCTATCCTATCTTCAATCCTATCCTATCCTCTATCCTATTAAATCCCCTATTCTATCCTCTGTCCTATCCTATCCTCTATCCTATCCTATCCTCTATCCTATCCTATACTCTATCCTATCCTATCCTCTATCCTATCCTATCGTCTATCCTATCCTCTATCCTATCCTATCCTCTATCCTATCCTATCCTCTGTCCTATCCTATCTTCTATCCTATCCTATCCTCTATCCTATCAAATCCCCTATCCTATCCTCTATCCTATCCTATCCTCTATCCTATCCTATCCTCTATCCTATCCTGTCCTCTATCCTCTATCCAATCCTATCCTCTATCCTATCCTATCCTCTATCCTATCCTATCCTCTATCCTATCCTATCTTCTATCCTATCCTATCCTCTATCCTATCAAATCCATTATCCTATCCTCTATCCTATCCTATCATCTATCCTCTATCCTATCCAATCCTCTATCCTATCCTATCCTCTATCCTATCAAATCCCCTATCCTGTCCTCTGTCCTATCCTATCCTCTATCCTATCCTATCCTCTAACTTATCCTATCCTCTATCCTATCCTATCTTCTATCCTATCCTATCCTCTATCCTATCAAAACCCCTACCATATCCTCTGTCCTATCCTCTCCTTTATCCTATCCTATCCTCTATCCTATCCTATCCTCTATCCTCTCCTATCCTCTATCCTCTATCCTATCCTATCCTCTAACCTATCCTATCCTCTATCCTATCCTATCCTCTATCCTATCCTATCCTCTATCCTATCCTATCGTCTATCCTATCCAATATCCTATCCTATCATCTATCCTATCCTAACCTCCATCCTATCCAATCCTGTATCCTATCCTGTCCTCTATCCTATCCTATCCTCTATCCTATCGTATCCTCTATCCTATCCTATCGTCTATCCTATCCTCTATCCCATCCAATCCTCTATCCTATCCTATCCTCTATCCTATCATATCCTCTATCCTATCCTATCCTCTATCCTATCCTATCCTCTATCCTATCCTATCCTCTATCCTATCCTGTCCTCTATCCTCTATCCTATCCTATCCTCTATCCTATCCTATCCTCTATCCTATCCTATCCTCTGTCCTATCCTATCCTCTATCCTATCCTATCCTCTATCCTATCCTATCCTCTATCCTATCCTATCCTCTATCCTCTCCTATCCTCTATCCTCTATCCTATCCTATCCTCTAACCTATCCTATCCTCTATCCTATCCTATCCTCTATCCTATCCTATCCTCTATCCTATCCTATTGTCTATCCTATCCAATATCCTATCCTATCCTCTATCCTACCCTAACCTCCATCCTATCCAATCCTGTATCCTATCCTGTCCTCTATCCTATCCTATCCTCTATCCTATCGTATCCTCTATCCTATCCTATCGTCTATCCTATCCTGTATCCCATCCAATCCTCTATCCTATCCTATCCTCTATCCTATCATATCCTCTATCCTATAATATCTTCTATCCTATCCTATCCTCTATCCAATCCTCTATCCTATCCTATCCTCTATCCTATCCTATCCTCTATCCTATCCTATCCTCTATCCTATCCTATCCTCTATCCTATCCTATCCTCTATCCTATCCTATGCTCTATCCTATCCTATCGTCTATCCTATCCTCTATCCTATCCTATCAAATCCCCTATCCTATCCTCTTTCCTATCCTATCCTCTATCCTTTCCTATCCTCTATCCTATCCTATCCTCTTTCCTATCCTATCCTCTATCCTATCCTATCCTCTATCCTATCCTATCGTCTATCCTATCCTCTATCCTATCCTATCCTCTATCCTATCCTTCCTCTATCCTATCCTATACTCTATCCTATCCTATCCTCTATCCTATCAAATCCCCTACCCTATCCTCTGTCCTATCCTATCCTCTATCCTATCCTATCCTCTATCCTATCCTATCCTCTATCCTATCCTATCCTCTATCCTATCCTATCCTCTATCCTATCCTATCTTCTATCCTATCCTATCCCCTATCCTATCAAATCCATTATCCTGTCCTCTATCCTATCCTATCATCTATCCTCTATCCTATCCAATCCTCTATCCTATCCTATCCTCTATCCTATCAAATCCCCTATCCTATCCTCTATCCTATCCTATCCTCTATCCTATCCTATCCTCTGTCCTATCCTCTATCTTATCCTATCCTCTATCCTATTCTATACTCTATCCTATCCTATCGTATCCTCTATCCTATCCTCTATCCTATCCTATTCTCTATCGTCTCCTATCTTCTATCCTATCCAATCCCCTATCCTATCCTCTATCCTGTCCTATTCTCAATCCTATACTCTATCCTATCCTATCCTCTATCCCATCCTATCATCTATCCTATCCTATCCTGTATCCGATCCTATCCTCTATCCTATTCTATCCCCTATCCTATCCAATCCCCTATCCTATCCTCTATCCGATCCTATCCTCTATCCTATCCTATCCTCTATAATATCCTATCCTCTATCCGATCCTATCCTCTATCCTATCCTATCCTCTATAATATCGTATCCTCTATCCTATAATATTATCTACCCCATCCTACTCTCTATCCTATCCTATCATCTATCATATTCTATCCTCTATCGTCTCCTATCTTCTATCCTATCGCATCCCCTATCCTATCCTCTATCCCGTCCTAATCTCTATCCTATCATCTATTCTATCCTATCCTCTATCCCATCCTCTCCTCAATCCTATCATATCCTCTATCCTATCCTGTCCTTTATCATATTCAATACTCTATCCTATCCTATCCTCTATCCTATCCTATCGTATCCTCTATCGCATCCTATCCTATATCCTATCCTATCCTCTTTCCTATCCTATCCTCTATACTATCCTATCCTCTATCCTATCCTATCCTCTATCCTATCTTATCCTGTATCCTATCCTATCCTCTATAATATCGTATCCTCTATCATATCCTATCCTCATTCCTGTAATATCATCTGTCCTATCCTATCCTCTATCCTATTCAATCCCCTATCCTATCCTCTATCGTATCCTATGCTCTATCCTATCCTATCCTCTATATTATCCTATCCTCTATCATATCCTTTCCTCTATCCTATCCTATCCTCTATCCTATCCTATCCTCTATCCTGTCCTACCCTCAATCCTATCCTTTCGTATCCTCTATCGCATCCTATCCTCTATCCTATCCTATCCTCTATCCTATCCTATCCTCTATCCTATCCTATCCTCTAACCTATCCTATCCTCTATCCTATCCTATCCTCTATCCTATCCTATCCTCTATCCTATCCTATCGTCTATCCTATCCAATATCCTATCCTATCATCTATCCTATCCTAACCTCCATCCTATCCAATCCTGTATCCTATCCTGTCCTCTATCCTATCCTATCCTCTATCCTATCGTATCCTCTATCCTATCCTATCGTCTATCCTATCCTCTATCCCATCCAATCCTCTATCCTATCCTATCCTCTATCCTATCATATCCTCTATCCTATCCTATCCTCTATCCTATCCTATCCTCTATCCTATCCTATCCTCTATCCTATCCTGTCCTCTATCCTCTATCCTATCCTATCCTCTATCCTATCCTATCCTCTATCCTATCCTATCCTCTGTCCTATCCTATCCTCTATCCTATCCTATCCTCTATCCTATCCTATCCTCTATCCTATCCTATCCTCTATCCTCTCCTATCCTCTATCCTCTATCCTATCCTATCCTCTAACCTATCCTATCCTCTATCCTATCCTATCCTCTATCCTATCCTATCCTCTATCCTATCCTATTGTCTATCCTATCCAATATCCTATCCTATCCTCTATCCTACCCTAACCTCCATCCTATCCAATCCTGTATCCTATCCTGTCCTCTATCCTATCCTATCCTCTATCCTATCGTATCCTCTATCCTATCCTATCGTCTATCCTATCCTGTATCCCATCCAATCCTCTATCCTATCCTATCCTCTATCCTATCATATCCTCTATCCTATAATATCCTCTATCCTATCCTATCCTCTATCCAATCCTCTATCCTATCCTATCCTCTATCCTATCCTATCCTCTATCCTATCCTATCCTCTATCCTATCCTATCCTCTATCCTATCCTATCCTCTATCCTATCCTATGCTCTATCCTATCCTATCGTCTATCCTATCCTCTATCCTATCCTATCAAATCCCCTATCCTATCCTCTTTCCTATCCTATCCTCTATCCTTTCCTATCCTCTATCCTATCCTATCCTCTTTCCTATCCTATCCTCTATCCTATCCTATCCTCTATCCTATCCTATCGTCTATCCTATCCTCTATCCTATCCTATCCTCTATCCTATCCTTCCTCTATCCTATCCTATACTCTATCCTATCCTATCCTCTATCCTATCAAATCCCCTACCCTATCCTCTGTCCTATCCTATCCTCTATCCTATCCTATCCTCTATCCTATCCTATCCTCTATCCTATCCTATCCTCTATCCTATCCTATCCTCTATCCTATCCTATCTTCTATCCTATCCTATCCCCTATCCTATCAAATCCATTATCCTGTCCTCTATCCTATCCTATCATCTATCCTCTATCCTATCCAATCCTCTATCCTATCCTATCCTCTATCCTATCAAATCCCCTATCCTATCCTCTATCCTATCCTATCCTCTATCCTATCCTATCCTCTGTCCTATCCTCTATCTTATCCTATCCTCTATCCTATTCTATACTCTATCCTATCCTATCGTATCCTCTATCCTATCCTCTATCCTATCCTATTCTCTATCGTCTCCTATCTTCTATCCTATCCAATCCCCTATCCTATCCTCTATCCTGTCCTATTCTCAATCCTATACTCTATCCTATCCTATCCTCTATCCCATCCTATCATCTATCCTATCCTATCCTGTATCCGATCCTATCCTCTATCCTATTCTATCCCCTATCCTATCCAATCCCCTATCCTATCCTCTATCCGATCCTATCCTCTATCCTATCCTATCCTCTATAATATCCTATCCTCTATCCGATCCTATCCTCTATCCTATCCTATCCTCTATAATATCGTATCCTCTATCCTATAATATTATCTACCCCATCCTACTCTCTATCCTATCCTATCATCTATCATATTCTATCCTCTATCGTCTCCTATCTTCTATCCTATCGCATCCCCTATCCTATCCTCTATCCCGTCCTAATCTCTATCCTATCATCTATTCTATCCTATCCTCTATCCCATCCTCTCCTCAATCCTATCATATCCTCTATCCTATCCTGTCCTTTATCATATTCAATACTCTATCCTATCCTATCCTCTATCCTATCCTATCGTATCCTCTATCGCATCCTATCCTATATCCTATCCTATCCTCTTTCCTATCCTATCCTCTATACTATCCTATCCTCTATCCTATCCTATCCTCTATCCTATCTTATCCTGTATCCTATCCTATCCTCTATAATATCGTATCCTCTATCATATCCTATCCTCATTCCTGTAATATCATCTGTCCTATCCTATCCTCTATCCTATTCAATCCCCTATCCTATCCTCTATCGTATCCTATGCTCTATCCTATCCTATCCTCTATATTATCCTATCCTCTATCATATCCTTTCCTCTATCCTATCCTATCCTCTATCCTATCCTATCCTCTATCCTGTCCTACCCTCAATCCTATCCTTTCGTATCCTCTATCGCATCCTATCCTCTATCCTATCCTATCCTCTATCCTATCCTATCCTCTATACTATCCTATCCTCTATCCTATCCTATCCTCTATCCTATCCTATCCTCTATCCTATCCTTTTTTTTTTTTTCCGAGGAGGTAATCTCGTTACGGATACCCGAACCCCCCCGGGGGGGGGGGGGTGGTCCGGGTTATGTGGGACTCCTCGGCTGGTTGGTGCAACGCCGAGTATACCCACTAACTCCTCCCCGTCCGTCCCTAGACTCCTGGGGGCACCCGTGCTCTGCGCGCGCATGTCAATCCGGTGTGCCCCCGCCTTAGCATACCACCCAGGGGGGGACGCGGCCCCCTCCCGTACCTACTCTATCCGAAGGCACCACGCAACGGACGACGTGGCGCCTTCCCCCCTGTTAGGCCGCCCGATGAGCATCCGAGCCCCCGCTCGAGATGCCCGGCGGCCTCCGGGGACGCCGTTGGTGACCGAGTGTAAGGGGATATCCGATCCCCCGCCTCGAGATCATCAAGGGCGTCCCCGCTCGCGTCAGAGGCGTCGCAACGGGGGTACGCCCCCGGGGCGTACCCTGCGCCGCCTCCCCCCCCTTCGGCCGGGATCGTGATTACGCTCCCGATCCCGTTCCGCAGCCTCCTTCCGCAGCATAACCCGCTCGCAGAAGGAAGCGAACCCCCTCCACGCCTCCTCGCCACCGGCTGCCGCAGCGACGACAGCCGGGAGCGAGAGGTCGTGGCCCACCGCGCGCCGCAGGGCACGGCGCTCTCCCCCCCATGCCGGACACTCCTCCAGAGTGTGTTGCGCCGTGTCCCGCGGCTCGCCGCAGTGGTGACACGCCTCCTCGGTCTCCCTCCCGATGCGACACAGGTAGTCGCCGAAGCACCCGTGCCCGCTCATCACCTGCGTCACACGGTAGGAGACCCTATGCCCCATCCATCCCCTGTTCCATTGATCGAACACCGGGAGGATGGCCCGAACGGCCCGATCCTCTATCCTATCCTTTCCTCTATCCTATCCTATCCTCTATCCTATCCTATCCTCTATCCTATCCTATCCTCTATCCTATCCTATCCTCTATCCTATCCTATCCTCTATCCTATCCTCTATCCTATCCTATCCTCTATCCTATCTTATCCTCTATCTTATCCTATCCTCTATCCTATCCTATCCTCTGCCCTATCTTATCCTCTATCCTATCCTATCCTCTATTATATCCTATCCTCTATACTATCCTATCCAATCCCCTATCCTATCCTCTATCCTATCCGATCCACTATTATATCCTATCCTCTATCCTATCCTATCCTCTATCCTATTCTATCCTCTATCCCATCCTATCGTATCTTCTATCGTACCCTATCCTCTATCCTATCCTTTATCCTATCCAATCCCCTATCCTATCCTCTATCCTATCCGATCCACTATTATATCCTATCCTCTATCCTATCCTATCCTCTATCCTATCCTATCGTATCCTATCCTCTATCATATCCTATCCTCTATTATATCCTATCCTCTATACTATCCTATCCTCTATCCTATCCTATCCTCTTTCCTATCCTATCCTCTATCGTATCCTATCCTCTATCCTATTCTATCCTCTATCCTATCCTATCCTCTATCCTATCCTATCCTCTATCCTATCCTATTCTCTACCCTATCCTATCGTATCCTCTGTCCTATCCTATCCTAGATCCTATCCTATCCTCTATCGTATCCTATCGTCTATCCTACCATATCCTCTATCTTATCCTATCCTCTATCCTATCCTATCCTCTATCCTATCCTATCCTCTATCCTATCCTACCCTCTATCCTATCCTTTCGTATCCTCTATCGCATCCTATCCTCTATCCTATCCTATCCTCTATCCTATCCTATCCTCTATACTATCCTATCCTCTATCCTATCCTATCCTCTATCCTATCCTATCCTGTATCCTATCCTATCCTCTATAATATCGTATCCTCTATCATATCCTATCCTCAATCCTATCCTACCCTCTATCCTATCCTTTCGTATCCTCTATCGCATACTATCCTCTATCCTATCCTATCCTCAATCCTATCCTATCCTCTATCCTATCCTATCCTCTGTCCTATGCTATGCTCTATCCTATCCTATCCTCTATCCTATCCTATCCTCTATCCTATCTTATCCTCTATCTTATCCCATCCTCTATCTTATCCTATCCTCTGCCCTATCTTATCCTCTATCCTATCCTATCCTCTATTATATCCTATCCTCTATACTATCCTATCCTCTATCCTATCCTATCCTCTATCCTATCCTATCCTCTATCCTATCAAATCCCCTATCCTATCCTCTATCCTATCCCATCCTCTACCCTATCTTATCCTCTATCCTATCCTATCCTCTATCCTAACCTATCCTCTATCCTATCCTATCCTCTTTCCTATCCTATCCTCTATCGTATCCAATCCTCTATCCTATTCTATCCTCTATCCTATCCTATCCTCTATCCTATCCTCTATCCTCTATCCTCTCCTATCCTCTATCCTATCCTATCCTCTATCCTATCCTATCCTCTATCCTATCCTATCCTCTATCCTATCCTATCCTCTATCCTATCCTATCGTATCCTCTATCCTATCCTATCCTCTATCCTAACCTATCCTCTTTCCTATCCTATTCTCTATCCTATCCTATCCTATCCTCTACCGCCTCTTATCCTGTATCCGATCCAATCCCCTATCGTCTACCGTATCATATTCTCTATCCTATCCAATCCACTATCCTATCCGATCCACTATCATATCCTATCCTCTATCCTATCCGATCCTCTATCCTATCCTATCCTCTATCCTATTCTATCCTCTATCCCATCCTATCGTATCCTATCCTCTATCCTATCCAATCCCCTATCCTATCCTCTATCCTATCCTATCCTCTATCCTATCCTATCATCTATCCTATCCTATCCTCTATCCTATCCTATCCTCTATCATATCCTATCCTCTATCCTATCCTATCCTCTATCCTATCTTATCCTCTATCTTATCCTATCCTCTATCATATCCTATCCTCTATCCTATCCTATCCTCTATCCTATCCTATCCTCTATCCTATCCTATCCTCTATCCTATCCTATCGTATCCTCTATCGTATCCTATCCTCTATCCTATCCTATCCTCTATCAAATCCAATCCCCTATTCTATCCTCTATCCTATCTTATCCTCTATCTTATCCTATCCTCTATCCTATCCTATCATCTATCCTATCCTATCCTCTATCCTATCCTATCCTCTATCATATCCTATGCTCTATCCTATCCTATCCTCTATCCTATCCTATCCTCTATCCTATCCTATCCTCTATCCTATTCTATCCTCTATCCCATCCTATCGTATCTTCTATCGTACCCTATCCTCTATCCTATCCTTTATCCTATCCAATCCCCTATCCTATCCTCTATCCTATCCGATCCACTATTATATCCTATCCTCTATCCTATCTTATCCTCTATCTTATCCCATCCTCTATCTTATCCTATCCTCTGCCCTATCTTATCCTCTATCCTATCCTATCCTCTATTATATCCTATCCTCTATACTATCCTATCCTCTATCCTATCCTATCCTCTATCCTATCCTATCCTCTATCCTATCCAATCCCCTATCCTATCCTCTATCCCATCCCATCCTCTACCCTATCTTATCCTCTATCCTATCCTATCCTCTATCCTAACCTATCCTCTATCCTATCCTATTCTCTATCCTATCCTATCCTATCCTCTACCGTCTCCTATCCTGTATCCGATCCAATCCCCTATCGTCTAACAGTATCATATTCTCTATCCTATCCAATCCTCTATCCTATCCGATCCTCTATCATATCCTATCCTCTATCCTATCCTATCCTCTATTATATCCTATCCTCTATACTATCCTATCCTCTATCCTATCCTATCCTCTTTCCTATCCTATCCTCTATCGTATCCAATCCTCTATCCTATTCTATCCTCTATCCTATCCTATCCTCTATCCTATCCTCTATCCTCTATCCTCTCCTATCCTCTATCCTATCCTATCCTCTATCCTATCCTATCCTCTATCCTATCCTATCCTCTATCCTATCCTATCCTCTATCCTATCCTATCGTATCCTCTATCCTATCCTATCCTCTATCCTAACCTATCCTCTTTCCTATCCTATTCTCTATCCTATCCTATCCTATCCTCTACCGCCTCTTATCCTGTATCCGATCCAATCCCCTATCGTCTACCGTATCATATTCTCTATCCTATCCAATCCACTATCCTATCCGATCCACTATCATATCCTATCCTCTATCCTATCCGATCCTCTATCCTATCCTATCCTCTATCCTATTCTATCCTCTATCCCATCCTATCGTATCCTATCCTCTATCCTATCCAATCCCCTATCCTATCCTCTATCCTATCCTATCCTCTATCCTATCCTATCATCTATCCTATCCTATCCTCTATACTATCCTATCCTCTATCATATCCTATCCTCTATCCTATCCTATCCTCTATCCTATCTTATCCTCTATCTTATCCTATCCTCTATCATATCCTATCCTCTATCCTATCCTATCCTCTATCCTATCCTATCCTCTATCCTATCCTATCCTCTATCCTATCCTATCGTATCCTCTATCGTATCCTATCCTCTATCCTATCCTATCCTCTATCAAATCCAATCCCCTATTCTATCCTCTATCCTATCTTATCCTCTATCTTATCCTATCCTCTATCCTATCCTATCATCTATCCTATCCTATCCTCTATCCTATCCTATCCTCTATCATATCCTATCCTCTATCCTATCCTATCCTCTATCCTATCCTATCCTCTATCCTATCCTATCCTCTATCCTATTCTATCCTCTATCCCATCCTATCGTATCTTCTATCGTACCCTATCCTCTATCCTATCCTTTATCCTATCCAATCCCCTATCCTATCCTCTATCCTATCCGATCCACTATTATATCCTATCCTCTATCCTATCCTATCCTCTATCCTATCCTATCGTATCCTCTATCGTATCCTATCCTCTATCATATCATATCCTCTATCTTATCCTATCCTCTATCCTATCCTATCCTCTATCCTATCCTATCCTCTATCCTATCCTATCCTCTATCATATCCTATCCTCTTTCCTATCCTATCCTCTATCCTATCCTATCCTCTATCCTATCCTACCCTCTATCCTATCCTTTCGTATCCTCTATCGCATCCTATCCTCTATCCTATCCTATCCTCTATCCTATCCTATCCTCTATACTATCCTATCCTCTATCCTATCCTATCCTCTATCCTATCCTATCCTGTATCCTATCCTATCCTCTATAATATCGTATCCTCTATCATATCCTATCCTCAATCCTATCCTACCCTCTATCCTATCCTTTCGTATCCTCTATCGCATACTATCCTCTATCCTATCCTATCCTCTATCCTATCCTATCCTCTATACTATGCTATCCTCTATCCTATCCTATCCTCTATCCTATCCTATCCTCTATAATATCGTATCCTCTATCATATCGTATCCTCATTCCTATAATATCATCTGTCCTATCCTATCCTCTATCCTATCCAATCCCATATCCTATCCTCTATCGTATCCTATGCTATATCCGATCCTATCCTCTATCCTATGCTATCCTCTATCCTATCCTATCCTATCCTCAATCCTATCCTATCCTATCCTCTGTCGTATGCTATGCTCTATCCTATCCTATCCTGTATCCTATCCTATCCTCTATACTATCTTATCCTCTATCTTATCCTATCCTCTATCCTATCCTATCCTCTGCCCTATCTTATCCTCTATCCTATCCTATCCTCTATTATATCCTATCCTCTATACTATCCTATCATCTATCCTATCCTATCCTCTATCCTATCCTATCCTCTATCCTATCCAATCCCCTATCCTATCGTCTATCCTATCCTATCCTCTATCCTATCCTATCCTCTACACTATCTTATCCTCTATCCTATCCTATCCTCTATCCTAACCTATCCTCTATCCTATCCTATTCTCTATCCTATCCTATCCTATCCTCTACCGCCTCCTATCCTGTATCCGATCCAAATCCCCTATCGTCTACCGTATCATATTCTCTATCCTATCCAATCCACTATCCTATCCGATCCACTATCATATCCTATCCTCTATCACATCCTATCCTCTATCCTATCCTATCCTCTATCCTATCCTATCCTCTATCCCATCCTATCGTATCATCTATCGTATCCTATCCTCTATCCTATCCTATCCTCTATCCTATCCAATCCCCTATTCTATCCTCTATCCTATCCTATCCTCTATCCTATCCTATCATCTATCCTATCCTATCCTCTATCCTATCCTATCCTCTATCATATCCTATCCTCTATCCTATCCTATCCTCTATCCTATCTTATCCTCTATCTTATCCTATCCTCTATCATATCCTATTCTCTATCCTATCCTATCCTCTATCCTATCCTATCCTCTATCCTATCCTATCCTCTATCCTATCCTATCCTCTATCCTATCCTATCCTCTATCCTATCCTATCGTATCCTCTATCGTATCCTATCCTCTATCCTATCCTATCCTCTATCCTATCCAATCCCCTATCCTATCCTCTATCCTATCCTCTATCCTATCCTATCCTCTACCCTATCTTATCCTCTATCCTATCCTATCCTCTATCCTAACCTATCCTCTATCCTATCCTATTCTCTATCCTATCCTATCCTATCCTCTACCGTCTCCTATCCTGTATCCGATCCAATCCACTATCGTCTACAGTATCATATTCTCTATCCTATCCAATCCTCTATCCTATCCGATCCTCTATCCTATCCTATCCTCTATCCTATCCTATCGTATCCTCTATCGTATCCTATCCTCTATCCTATCCTATCCTCTATCCTATCCAATCCCCTATCCTATCCTCTATCCTATCAGATCCACTATTATATCCTATCCTCTATCCTATCCTATCCTCTATCCTATCCTATCGTATCCTCTATCGTATCCTATCCTCTATCATATCCTATCCTCTATTATATCCTATCCTCTATACTATCCTATCCTCTATCCTATCCTATCCTCTATCTTATCCTATCCTCTATCGTACCCTATCCTCTATCCTATTCTATCCTCTATCCTATCCTATCCTCTATCATATCCTATCCTCTTTCCTATCCTATCCTCTATCCTATCCGATCCTCTATCCTATCCTACCCTCTATCCTATCCTTTCGTATCCTCTATCGCATCCTATCCTCTATCCTATCCTATCCTCTATCATATCCTATCCTCAATCCTATCCTACCCTCTATCCTATCCTTTCGTATCCTCTATCGCATACTATCCTCTATCCTATCCTATCCTCTATCCTATCCTATCCTCTATACTATCCTATCCTCTATCCGATCCTATCCTCTATCCTATCCTATCCTCTATCCTATCCTATCCTATCCTCAATCCTATCCTATCCTATCCTCTGTCCTATGCTATGCTCTATCCTATCCTACACTCTATCCTATCCTTTCGTATCCTCTATCGCATACTATCCTCTATCCTATCCTATCCTCTATCCTATCCTATCCTCTATACTATAATGTCCTCTATCCGATCCTATCCTCTATCCTATCCCATCCTCTATCCTATCCTATCGTATCCTCTATCGTATCCTATCCTCTATCCTATCCTATCCTCTATCAAATCCAATCCCCTATTCTATCCTCTATCCTATCTTATCCTCCATCTTATCCTATCCTCTATCCTATCCTATCATCTATCCTATCCTATCCTCTATCCTATCCTATCCTCTATCATATCCTATCCTCTATCCTATCCTATCCTCTATCCTATCTTATCCTCTATCTTATCCTATCCTCTATCCTATCCTATCCTCTATCCTATCCTATCGTATCCTCTATCGTATCCTATCCTCTATCCTATCCTATCCTCTATCCTATCCAATCCCCTATCCTATCCTCTATCCTATCCTATCCTCTATCCTATCCTATCCTCTACCCTATCTTATCCTCTATACTATCCTATCCTCTACCCTATCCTATCCTCTATCCTATCCTATCCTCTATCCTATTCTATCCTCTATCCCATCCTATCGTATCTTCTATCGTACCCTATCCTCTATCCTATCCTTTATCCTATCCAATCCCCTATCCTATCCTCTATCCTATCCGATCCACTATTATATCCTATCCTCTATCCTATCCTATCCTCTATCCTATCCTATCGTATCCTCTATCGTATCCTATCCTCTATCATATCCTATCCTCTATTATATCCTATCCTCTATACTATCCTATCCTCTATCCTATCCTATCCTCTTTCCTATCCTATCGTCTATCGTACCCTATCCTCTATCCTATTCTATCTTCTATCCTATCCTATCCTCTATCCTATCCTATCCTCTATCCCATCCTATTCTCTATCCTATCCTATCGTATCCTCTGTCCTATCCTATCCTAGATCCTATCCTATCCTCTATCGTATCCTATCGTCTATCCTATCCTATCCTCTATCATATCCTATCCTCTTTCCTATCCTATCCTCTATCCTATCCTATCGTCTATCCTATCCTACCCTCTATCCTATCCTTTCGTATCCTCTATCGCATCCTATCCTCTATCCTCTCCTATCCTCTATCCTATCCTATCCTCTATACTATCCTATCATCTATCCTATCCTATCCTCTATCCTATCCTATCCTGTATCCTATCCTATCCTCTATAATATCGTATCCTCTATCATATCCTATCCTCAATCCTATCCTACCCTCTATCCTATCCTTTCGTATCCTCTATCGCATACTATCCTCTATCCTATCCTATCCTCTATCAAATCCAATCCCCTATCCTATCCTCTATCCTATCTTATCCTCTATCTTATCCTATCCTCTATTATATACTATCATCTATCCTATCCTATCCTCTATCCTATCCTATCCTCTATCATATCCTATCCTCTATCCTATCCTATCCTCTATCCTATCTTATCCTCTATCTTATCCTATCCTCTATCCTATCCTATCCTCTGCCCTATCTTATCCTCTATCCTATCCTATCCTCTATTATATCCTATCCTCTATACTATCCTATCCTCTATCCTATCCTATCCTCTATCCTTTCCTATCCTCTATCCTATCCAATCCCCTATCCTATCCTCTATCCTCTCCTATCCTCTATCCTATCCTATCCTCTATCCTATCCTATCCTCTATCCTATCCTATCGTATCCTCTATCGTATCCTATCCTCTATCCTATCCTATCATCTATCCTATCCTATCCTCTATCCTATCCTATCCTCTATCATATCCTATCCTCTATCCTATCCAATCCCCTATCCTATCCTCTATCGTATCCTATGCTCTATCCGATCCTATCCTCTATCCTATCCTATCCTCAATCCTATCCTATCCTATCCTCAAACCTATCCTATCCTATCCTCTGTCCTATGCTATGCTCTATCCTATCCTATTCTCTATCCTATCCTATCCTCTATCCTATCTTATCCTCTATCTTATCCTATCCTCTATCCTATCCTATCCTCTGCCCTATCTTATCCTCTATCCTATCCTATCCTCTATTATATCCTATCCTCTATACTATCCTATCCTCTATCCTATCCTATCCTCTATCCTATCCTATCCTCTATCCTATCCTATCCTCTATCCTATCCAATCCCCTATCCTATCCTCTATCCTATCCTATCCTCTATCCTATCCTATCCTCTACACTATCTTATCCTCTATCCTATCCTATCCTCTATCCTAACCTATCCTCTATCCTATCCTATTCTCTATCCTATAATATCCTATCCTCTACCGCCTCCTATCCTGTATCCGATCCAAATCCCCTATCGTCTACCGTATCATATTCTCTATCCTATCCAATCCACTATCCTATCCGATCCACTATCATATCCTATCCTCTATCACATCCTATCCTCTATCCTATCCTATCCTCTATCCTATCCTATCCTCTATCCCATCGTATCGTATCATCTATCGTATCCTATCCTCTATCCTATCCTATCCTCTATCCTATCCAATCCCCTATTCTATCCTCTATCCTATCCTATCCTCTATCCTATCCTATCATCTATCCTATCCTATCCTCTATCCTATCCTATCCTCTATCATATCCTATCCTCTATCCTATCCCATCCTCTATCCTATCTTATCCTCTATGTTATCCTATCCTCTATCATATCCTATTCTCTATCCTATCCTATCCTCTATCCTATCCTATCCTCTATCCTATCCTATCCTCTATCCTATCCTATCCTCTATACTATAATGTCCTCTATCCGATCCTATCCTCTATCCTATCCTATCCTCTATCCTATCCTACCCTCTATCCTATCCTTTCGTATCCTCTATCGCATCCTATCCTCTATCCTATCCTATCCTCTATCATATCCTATCCTCAATCCTATCCTACCCTCTATCCTATCCTTTCGTATCCTCTATCGCATACTATCCTCTATCCTATCCTATCCTCTATCCTATCCTATCCTCTATACTATCCTATCCTCTATCCGATCCTATCCTCTATCCTATCCTATCCTCTATCCTATCCTATCCTATCCTCAATCCTATCCTATCCTATCCTCTGTCCTATGCTATGCTCTATCCTATCCTACCCTCTATCCTATCCTTTCGTATCCTCTATCGCATACTATCCTCTATCCTATCCTATCCTCTATCCTATCCTATCCTCTATACTATAATGTCCTCTATCCGATCCTATCCTCTATCCTATCCTATCCTCTATCCTATCCTATCCTCTATCCTATCCTATCGTATCCTCTATCGCATCCTATCCTCTATCCTATCCTATCCTCTATCAAATCCAATCCCCTATTCTATCCTCTATCCTATCTTATCCTCCATCTTATCCTATCCTCTATCCTATCCTATCATCTATCCTATCCTATCCTCTATCCTATCCTATCCTCTATCATATCCTATCCTCTATCCTATCCTATCCTCTATCCTATCTTATCCTCTATCTTATCCTATCCTCTATCCTATCCTATCCTCTATCCTATCCTATCGTATCCTCTATCGTATCCTATCCTCTATCCTATCCTATCCTCTATCCTATCCAATCCCCTATCCTATCCTCTATCCTATCCTATCCTCTATCCTATCCTATCCTCTACCCTATCTTATCCTCTATACTATCCTATCCTCTACCCTATCCTATCCTCTATCCTATCCTATCCTCTATCCTATTCTATCCTCTATCCCATCCTATCGTATCTTCTATCGTACCCTATCCTCTATCCTATCCTTTATCCTATCCAATCCCCTATCCTATCCTCTATCCTATCCGATCCACTATTATATCCTATCCTCTATCCTATCCTATCCTCTATCCTATCCTATCGTATCCTCTATCGTATCCTATCCTCTATCATATCCTATCCTCTATTATATCCTATCCTCTATACTATCCTATCCTCTATCCTATCCTATCCTCTTTCCTATCCTATCCTCTATCGTACCCTATCCTCTATCCTATTCTATCTTCTATCCTATCCTATCCTCTATCCTATCCTATCCTCTATCCCATCCTATTCTCTATCCTATCCTATCGTATCCTCTGTCCTATCCTATCCTAGATCCTATCCTATCCTCTATCGTATCCTATCGTCTATCCTATCATATCCTCTATCTTATCCTATCCTCTATCCTATCCTATCCTCTATCCTATCCTATCCTCTATCCTATCCTATCCTCTATCATATCCTATCCTCTTTCCTATCCTATCCTCTATCCTATCCTATCGTCTATCCTATCCTACCCTCTATCCTATCCTTTCGTATCCTCTATCGCATCCTATCCTCTATCCTATCCTATCCTCTATCCTATCCTATCCTCTATACTATCCTATCCTCTATCCTATCCTATCCTCTATCCTATCCTATCCTGTATCCTATCCTATCCTCTATAATATCGTATCCTCTATCATATCCTATCCTCAATCCTATCCTACCCTCTATCCTATCCTTTCGTATCCTCTATCGCATACTATCCTCTATCCTATCCTATCCTCTATCAAATCCAATCCCCTATCCTATCCTCTATCCTATCTTATCCTCTATCTTATCCTATCCTCTATTATATACTATCATCTATCCTATCCTATCCTCTATCCTATCCTATCCTCTATCATATCCTATCCTCTATCCTATCCTATCCTCTATCCTATCTTATCCTCTATCTTATCCTATCCTCTATCCTATCCTATCCTCTGCCCTATCTTATCCTCTATCCTATCCTATCCTCTATTATATCCTATCCTCTATACTATCCTATCCTCTATCCTATCCTATCCTCTATCCTTTCCTATCCTCTATCCTATCCAATCCCCTATCCTATCCTCTATCCTCTCCTATCCTCTATCCTATCCTATCCTCTATCCTATCCTATCCTCTATCCTATCCTATCGTATCCTCTATCGTATCCTATCCTCTATCCTATCCTATCATCTATCCTATCCTATCCTCTATCCTATCCTATCCTCTATCATATCCTATCCTCTATCCTATCCAATCCCCTATCCTATCCTCTATCGTATCCTATGCTCTATCCGATCCTATCCTCTATCCTATCCTATCCTCAATCCTATCCTATCCTATCCTCAAACCTATCCTATCCTATCCTCTGTCCTATGCTATGCTCTATCCTATCCTATTCTCTATCCTATCCTATCCTCTATCCTATCTTATCCTCTATCTTATCCTATCCTCTATCCTATCCTATCCTCTGCCCTATCTTATCCTCTATCCTATCCTATCCTCTATTATATCCTATCCTCTATACTATCCTATCCTCTATCCTATCCTATCCTCTATCCTATCCTATCCTCTATCCTATCCTATCCTCTATCCTATCCAATCCCCTATCCTATCCTCTATCCTATCCTATTCTCTATCCTATCCTATCCTCTACACTATCTTATCCTCTATCCTATCCTATCCTCTATCCTAACCTATCCTCTATCCTATCCTATTCTCTATCCTATAATATCCTATCCTCTACCGCCTCCTATCCTGTATCCGATCCAAATCCCCTATCGTCTACCGTATCATATTCTCTATCCTATCCAATCCACTATCCTATCCGATCCACTATCATATCCTATCCTCTATCACATCCTATCCTCTATCCTATCCTATCCTCTATCCTATCCTATCCTCTATCCCATCGTATCGTATCATCTATCGTATCCTATCCTCTATCCTATCCTATCCTCTATCCTATCCAATCCCCTATTCTATCCTCTATCCTATCCTATCCTCTATCCTATCCTATCATCTATCCTATCCTATCCTCTATCCTATCCTATCCTCTATCATATCCTATCCTCTATCCTATCCCATCCTCTATCCTATCTTATCCTCTATGTTATCCTATCCTCTATCATATCCTATTCTCTATCCTATCCTATCCTCTATCCTATCCTATCCTCTATCCTATCCTATCCTCTATCCTATCCTATCCTCTATCCTATCCTATCGTATCCTCTATCGTATCCTATCCTCTATCCTATCCTATCCTCTATCAAATCCAATCCCCTATTCTATCCTCTATCCTATCTTATCCTCCATCTTATCCTATCCTCTATCCTATCCTATCATCTATCCTATCCTATCCTCTATCCTATCCTATCCTCTATCATATCCTATCCTCTATCCTATCCTATCCTCTATCCTATCTTATCCTCTATCTTATCCTATCCTCTATCCTATCCTATCCTCTATCCTATCCTATCGTATCCTCTATCGTATCCTATCCTCTATCCTATCCTATCCTCTATCCTATCCAATCCCCTATCCTATCCTCTATCCTATCCTATCCTCTATCCTATCCTATCCTCTACCCTATCTTATCCTCTATCCTATCCTATCCTCTATCCTATCCTATCCTCTATCCTATCCTATCCTCTATCCTATTCTATCCTCTATCCCATCCTATCGTATCTTCTATCGTACCCTATCCTCTATCCTATCCTTTATCCTATCCAATCCCCTATCCTATCCTCTATCCTATCCGATCCACTATTATATCCTATCCTCTATCCTATCCTATCCTCTATCCTATCCTATCGTATCCTCTATCGTATCCTATCCTCTATCATATCCTATCCTCTATTATATCCTATCCTCTATACTATCCTATCCTCTATCCTATCCTATCCTCTTTCCTATCCTATCCTCTATCGTACCCTATCCTCTATCCTATTCTATCCTCTATCCTATCCTATCCTCTATCCTATCCTATCCTCTATCCTATCCTATTCTCTATCCTATCCTATCGTATCCTCTGTCCTATCCTATCCTAGATCCTATCCTATCCTCTATCGTATCCTATCGTCTATCCTATCATATCCTCTATCTTATCCTATCCTCTATCCTATCCTATCCTCTATCCTATCCTATCCTCTATCCTATCCTATCCTCTATCATATCCTATCCTCTTTCCTATCCTATCCTCTATCCTATCCTATCCTCTATCCTATCCTACCCTCTATCCTATCCTTTCGTATCCTCTATCGCATCCTATCCTCTATCCTATCCTATCCTCTATCCTATCCTATCCTCTATACTATCCTATCCTCTATCCTATCCTATCCTCTATCCTATCCTATCCTGTATCCTATCCTATCCTCTATAATATCGTATCCTCTATCATATCCTATCCTCAATCCTATCCTACCCTCTATCCTATCCTTTCGTATCCTCTATCGCATACTATCCTCTATCCTATCCTATCCTCTATCAAATCCAATCCCCTATCCTATCCTCTATCCTATCTTATCCTCTATCTTATCCTATCCTCTATTATATACTATCATCTATCCTATCCTATCCTCTATCCTATCCTATCCTCTATCATATCCTATCCTCTATCCTATCCTATCCTCTATCCTATCTTATCCTCTATCTTATCCTATCCTGTATCCTATCCTATCCTCTGCCCTATCTTATCCTCTATCCTATCCTATCCTCTATTATATCCTATCCTCTATACTATCCTATCCTCTATCCTATCCTATCCTCTATCCTTTCCTATCCTCTATCCTATCCAATCCCCTATCCTATCCTCTATCCTCTCCTATCCTCTATCATATCCTATCCTCTATCCTATCCTATCCTCTATCCTATCTTATCCTCTATCTTATCCTATCCTCTATCCTATCCTATCCTCTGCCCTATCTTATCCTCTATCCTATCCTATCCTCTATTATATCCTATCCTCTATACTATCCTATCCTCTATCCTATCCTATCCTCTATCCTTTCCTATCCTCTATCCTATCCAATCCCCTATCCTATCCTCTATCCTATCCTATCCTCTATCCTATCCTATCCTCTACCCTATCTTATCCTCTATCCTATCCTATCCTCTATCCTAACCTATCCTCTATCCTATCCTATTCTCTATCCTATCCTATCCTATCCTCTACCGTCTCCTATCCTGTATCCGATCCAATCCCCTATCGTCTAAAGTATCATATTCTCTATCCTATCCAATCCTCTATCCTATCCTATCCTCTATTATATCCTATCCTCTATACTATCCTATCCTCTATCCTATCCTATCCTCTATCCTATCCTATCCTCTATCCTATCCTATCCTCTATCCTATCCTATCCTCTATCCTATCCTATCATCTATCCTATCCTATCCTCTATCCTATCCTATCCTCTATTATATCCTATCCTCTATACTATCCTATCCTCTATCCTATCCTATCCTCTATCCTATCCTATCCTCTATCCTATCCTATCCTCTATCCTATCCTATTCTCTATCCTATCCTATCAACTATCCTATCCTATCCTCTATCCTATCCTATCCTCTATCCTATCCTATCCTCTATCCTATCCTATCCTCTATCCCATCCTATCGTATCCTATCCTCTATCCTATCCTATCCTCTATCCTATTCTATTCTCTATCCTATCCTATCGTATCCTCTGTCCTATCTTATCCTAGATCCTATCCTATCCTCTATCCTATCCAATCCCCTATCCTATCCTCTATCCTATCCTATCCTCTACCCTATCTTATCCTCTATCCTATCCTATCCTCTATCCTAACCTATCCTCTATCCTATCCTATTCTCTATCCTATCCTATCCTATCCTCTACCGTCTCCTATCCTGTATCCGATCCAATCCCCTATCGTCTACAGTATCATATTCTCTATCCTATCCAATCCTCTATCCTATCCGATCCTCTATCATATCCTATCCTCTATCCTATCCTATCCTCTATCCTATCCTATCATCTATCCTATCCTATCCTCTATCCTATCCTATCCTCTATCATATCCTATCCTCTATCCTATCCTATCCTCTATCCTATCTTATCTTCTATCTTATCCTATCCTCTATCCTATCCTATCCTCTGCCCTGTCCTATCCTCCATCCTATCCTATCCTCTATCCTAACCTATCCTCTATCCTATCCTATTCTCTATCCTATCCTATACTATCCTCTACCGCCTCTTATCCTGTATCCGATCCAATCCCCTATCGTCTACCGTATCATATTCTCTATCCTATCCAATCCACTATCCTATCCGATCCACTATCATATCCTATTATCTATCCTATCCTATCCTCTATCCTATCCTATCCTCTATCCTATCCTATCCTCTATCCCATCCTATCGTATCCTATCCTCTATCCTATCCAATCCCCTATCCTATCCTCTATCCTATCCTATCCTCTATCCTATCCTATCATCTATCCTATCCTATCCTCTATCCTATCCTATCCTCTATCATATCCTATCCTCTATCCTATCCTATCCTCTATCCTATCTTATCCTCTATCTTATCCTATCCTCTATCCTATCCTATCCTCTGCCCTATCTTATCCTCTATCCTATCCTATCCTCTATTATATCCTATCCTCTATACTATCCTATCCTCTATCCTATCCTATCCTCTATCCTTTCCTATCCTCTATCCTATCCAATCCCCTATCCTATCCTCTATCCTATCCTATCCTCTATCCTATCCTATCCTCTACCCTATCTTATCCTCTATCCTATCCTATCCTCTATCCTAACCTATCCTCTATCCTATCCTATTCTCTATCCTATCCTATCCTATCCTCTACCGTCTCCTATCCTGTATCCGATCCAATCCCCTATCGTCTAAAGTATCATATTCTCTATCCTATCCAATCCTCTATCCTATCCTATCCTCTATTATATCCTATCCTCTATACTATCCTATCCTCTATCCTATCCTATCCTCTATCCTATCCTATCCTCTATCCTATCCTATCCTCTATCCTATCCTATCCTCTATCCTATCCTATCATCTATCCTATCCTATCCTCTATCCTATCCTATCCTCTATTATATCCTATCCTCTATACTATCCTATCCTCTATCCTATCCTATCCTCTATCCTATCCTATCCTCTATCCTATCCTATCCTCTATCCTATCCTATCCTCTATCCTATCCTATCAACTATCCTATCCTATCCTCTATCCTATCCTATCCTCTATCCTATCCTATCCTCTATCCTATCCTATCCTCTATCCCATCCTATCGTATCCTATCCTCTATCCTATCCTATCCTCTATCCTATTCTATTCTCTATCCTATCCTATCGTATCCTCTGTCCTATCTTATCCTAGATCCTATCCTATCCTCTATCCTATCCAATCCCCTATCCTATCCTCTATCCTATCCTATCCTCTACCCTATCTTATCCTCTATCCTATCCTATCCTCTATCCTAACCTATCCTCTATCCTATCCTATTCTCTATCCTATCCTATCCTATCCTCTACCGTCTCCTATCCTGTATCCGATCCAATCCCCTATCGTCTACAGTATCATATTCTCTATCCTATCCAATCCTCTATCCTATCCGATCCTCTATCATATCCTATCCTCTATCCTATCCTATCCTCTATCCCATCCTATCATCTATCCTATCCTATCCTCTATCCTATCCTATCCTCTATCATATCCTATCCTCTATCCTATCCTATCCTCTATCCTATCTTATCTTCTATCTTATCCTATCCTCTATCCTATCCTATCCTCTGCCCTGTCCTATCCTCCATCCTATCCTATCCTCTATCCTAACCTATCCTCTATCCTATCCTATTCTCTATCCTATCCTATACTATCCTCTACCGCCTCTTATCCTGTATCCGATCCAATCCCCTATCGTCTACCGTATCATATTCTCTATCCTATCCAATCCACTATCCTATCCGATCCACTATCATATCCTATTATCTATCCTATCCTATCCTCTATCCTATCCTATCCTCTATCCCATCCTATCGTATCCTATCCTCTATCCTATCCAATCCCCTATCCTATCCTCTATCCTATCCTATCCTCTATCCTATCCTATCATCTATCCTATCCTATCCTCTATCCTATCCTATCCTCTATCATATCCTATCCTCTATCCTATCCTATCCTCTATCCTATCTTATCCTCTATCTTATCCTATCCTCTATCCTATCCTATCCTCTGCCCTATCTTATCCTCTATCCTATCCTATCCTCTATTATATCCTATCCTCTATACTATCCTATCCTCTATCCTATCCTATCCTCTATCCTTTCCTATCCTCTATCCTATCCAATCCCCTATCCTATCCTCTATCCTATCCTATCCTCTATCCTATCCTATCCTCTACCCTATCTTATCCTCTATCCTATCCTATCCTCTATCCTAACCTATCCTCTATCCTATGCTATTCTCTATCCTATCCTATCCTATCCTCTACCGTCTCCTATCCTGTATCCGATCCAATCCCCTATCGTCTAAAGTATCATATTCTCTATCCTATCCAATCCTCTATCCTATCCTATCCTCTATTATATCCTATCCTCTATACTATCCTATCCTCTATCCTATCCTATCCTCTATCGTATCCTATCCTCTATCCTATCCTATCCTCTACCCTATCTTATCCTCTATCCTATCCTATCCTCTATCATATCCTATCCTCTATCCTATCCTATCCTCTATCCCATCCTATCCTCTATCCTATCCTATCCTCTATCCTATCCTATCGTATCCTATCCTCTATCATATCCTATCCTCTATCCTCTCCTATCCTCTATCCTATCCTATCCTCTATCCTATCCTATCCTATCCTCTATCGTATCCTATCCTCTATCCTATCCTATCCTCTATCCTATCCAATCCCCTATCCTATCCTCTATCCTATCCTATCCTCTATCCTATCCTATCCTCTACCCTATCTTATCCTCTATCCTATCCTATCCTCTATCCTAACCTATCCTCTATCCTATCCTATTCTCTATCCTATCCTATCCTATCCTCTACCGTCTCCTATCCTGTATCCGATCCAATCCCCTATCGTCTACAGTATCATATTCTCTATCCTATCCGATCCTCTATCCTATCCGATCCTCTATCATATCCTATCCTCTATCCTATCCTATCCTCTATTATATCCTATCCTCTATCATATCCTATCCTCTATCCTATCCTATCCTCTATCCTATCCTATCCTCTATCCTATCTTATCCTCTATCCTATTCTATCCTCTATCCCATCCTAACGTATCCTCTATCGTACCCTATCCTCTATCCTATCCTCTATCCTATCCAATCCCCTATCCTATCCTCTATCCTATCCGATCCACTATTATATCCTATCCTCTATCCTATCCTATCCTCTATCCTATCCTATCGTATCCTCTATCGTATCCTATCCTCTATCATATCCTATCCTCTATCCTCTCCTATCCTCTATCCTATCCTATCCTCTATCCTATCCTATCCTCTATCCTATCCTATCGTATCCTCTATCGTATCCTATCCTCTATCCTATCCTATCCTCTTTCCTATCCTATCGTATCCTCTATCGTATCCTATCCTCTATCCTATCCTATCATCTATCCTATCCTATCCTCTATCCTATCCTATCCTCTATCATATCCTATCCTCTATCCTATCCTATCCTCTATCCTATCTTATCTTCTATCTTATCCTAACCTCTATCCTATCCTATCCTCTGCCCTATCCTATCCTCCATCCTATCCTATCCTCTATCCTAACCTATCCTCTATCCTATCCTATTCTCTATCCTATCCTATACTATCCTCTACCGCCTCTTATCCTGTATCCGATCCAATCCCCTATCGTCTACCGTATCATATTCTCTATCCTATCCAATCCACTATCCTATCCGATCCACTATCATATCCTATTATCTATCCTATCCTATCCTCTATCCTATCCTATCCTCTATCCCATCCTATCGTATCCTATCCTCTATCCTATCCAATCCCCTATCCTATCCTCTATCCTATCCTATCCTCTATCCTATCCTATCATCTATCCTATCCTATCCTCTATCCCATCCTATCCTCTATCATATCCTATCCTCTATCCTATCCTATCCTCTATCCTATCTTATCCTCTATCTTATCCTATCCTCTATCATATCCTATCCTCTATCCTATCCTATCCTCTATCCTATCCTATCCTCTATCCTATCCTATCCTCTATCCTATCCTATCCTCTATCCTATCCTATCCTCTATCCTATCCTATCGTATCCTCTATCGTATCCTATCCTCTATCCTATCCTATCCTCTATCAAATCCAATCCCCTATCCTATCCTCTATCCTATCTTATCCTCTATCTTATCCTATCCTCTATTATATCCTATCATCTATCCTATCCTATCCTCTATCCTATCCTATCCTCTATCATATCCTATCCTCTATCCTATCCTATCCTCTATCCTATCTTATCCTCTATCTTATCCTATCCTCTATCCTATCCTATCCTCTATCCCACCCTATCCTCTATCCTATCCTATCCTCTATCCTATTCTATCCTCTATCCCATCCTATCGTATCCTCTATCGTACCCTATCCTCTATCCTATCCTCTATCCTATCCAATCCCCTATCCTATCCTCTATCCTATCCGATCCACTATTATATCCTATCCTCTATCCTATCCTATCCTCTATCCTATCCTATCGTATCCTATCCTCTATCATATCCTATCCTCTATCCTCTCCTATCCTCTATCCTATCCTATCCTCTATCCTATCCTATCCTATCCTCTATCGTATCCTATCCTCTATCCTATCCTATCCTCTATCCTATCCAATCCCCTATCCTATCCTCTATCCTATCCTATCCTCTATCCTATCCTATCCTCTACCCTATCTTATCCTCTATCCTATCCTATCCTCTATCCTAACCTATCCTCTATCCTATCCTATTCTCTATCCTATCCTATCCTATCCTCTACCGTCTCCTATCCTGTATCCGATCCAATCCCCTATCGTCTACAGTATCATATTCTCTATCCTATCCGATCCTCTATCCTATCCGATCCTCTATCATATCCTATCCTCTATCCTATCCTATCCTCTATTATATCCTATCCTCTATCATATCCTATCCTCTATCCTATCCTATCCTCTATCCTATCCTATCCTCTATCCTATCTTATCCTCTATCCTATTCTATCCTCTATCCCATCCTAACGTATCCTCTATCGTACCCTATCCTCTATCCTATCCTCTATCCTATCCAATCCCCTATCCTATCCTCTATCCTATCCGATCCACTATTATATCCTATCCTCTATCCTATCCTATCCTCTATCCTATCCTATCGTATCCTCTATCGTATCCTATCCTCTATCATATCCTATCCTCTATCCTCTCCTATCCTCTATCCTATCCTATCCTCTATCCTATCCTATCGTATCCTCTATCGTATCCTATCCTCTATCCTATCCTATCCTCTATCCTATCCAATCCCCTATCCTATCCTCTATCCTATCCTATCCTCTATCCTAACCTATCCTCTATCCTATCCTATTCTCTATCCTATCCTATCCTATCCTCTACCGTCTCCTATCCTGTATCCGATCCAATCCCCTATCGTCTACAGTATCATATTCTCTATCCTATCCAATCCTCTATCCTATCCTATCCTCTATCCTATCCTATCATCTATCGTATCCTATCCTCTATCCTATTCTATCCTCTATCCTATCCTATAATCTATCCTATCCTGTCGCCTATCCTATCCTATTCTCTATCCTATCCTATCGTATCCTCTGTCCTATCCTATCCTAGATCCTATCCTATCCTCTATCGTATCCTATCGTCTATCCTATCATATCCTCTATATTATCCTATCCTCTATCCTATCCTATCCTCTATCCTATCCTATCCTCTATCCTATCCTATCCTCTATCCTATCCTATCCTCTATCCCATCCTATCGTATCCTACCCTCTATCCTATCCTTTCGTATCCTCTATCGCATCCTATCCTCTATCCTATCCTATCCTCTATCCTATCCTATCCTCTATACTATCCTATCCTCTATCCTATCCTATCCTCTATCCTATCCTATCCTGTATCCCCTCCTATCCTCTATAATATCGTATCCTCTATCATATCCTATCCTCATTCCTATAATATCATCTGTCCTATCCTATCCTCTATCCTATCCAATCCCCTATCCTATCCTCTATCGTATCCTATGCTCTATCCTATCCTATCCTCTATCCTATCCTATCCTCTATCCTATCCTATCCTCTATCCTATCCTATCCTATCCTCCATCCTATCCTATCCTATCCTATCCTCCATCCTATCCTATCCTATCCTCTGTCCTATGCTATCCTCTATCCTATCCTATCCTCTATCCTTTCCTATCCTCTATCCTATTATATCCTCTATCGTATCCTATCCTCTATCCTATCCTATCCTCTATCCTATCCTATGCTCTATCCTATCCTATCCTCTATCCTATCTTATCCTCTATCTTATCCTATCCTCTATCCTATCCTATCATCTATCCTATCCTATCCTCTATCCTATCCTATCCTCTATCCTATACTATCCTCTATCCTATCCTATCCTCTATCCTATCCAATCCCCTATCCTATCCTCTATCCTATCCTATCCTCTACCCTATCCTATCCTCTATCCTATCCTATCCTCTATCCTATCCTATCCTCTATCCTATCCTATCCTCTATCCCATCCTATCATATCCTACCCTCTATCCTATCCTTTCGTATCCTCTATCGCATCGTATCCTCTATCGCATCGTATCCTCCATCCTATCCTATCCTATCCTCTATCCTATCCTATCCTCTATACTATCCTATCCTCTATCCTATCCTATCCTCTATCCTATCCTATCCTGTATCCTATCCTATCCTCTATAATATCGTATCCTCTATCATATCCTATCCTCATTCCTATAATATCATCTGTCCTATCCTATCCTCTATCCTATCCAATCCCCTATCCTATCCTCTATCGTATCCTATGCTCTATCCTATCCTATCCTCTATCCTATCCTATCCTCTATCCTATCCGATCCTATCCTCCATCCTATCCTATCCTATCCTCTGTCCTATGCAATCCTCTATCCTATCCTATACTCTATCCTTTCCTATCCTCTTTCCTATTATATCCTCTATCGTATCCTATCCTCTATCCTATCCTATCCTCTATCCTATCCTATGCTCTATCCTATCCTATCCTCTATCCTATCTTATCCTCTATCTTATCCTATCCTCTATCCTATCCTATCATCTATCCTATCCTATCCTCTATCCTATCCTATCCTCTATCATATCCTATCCTCTATCCTAACCTATCCTCTATCCTATCCTATTCTCTATCCTATCCTATCCTATCCTCTACCGCCTCTTATCCTGTATCCGATCCAATCCCCTATCGTCTACCGTATCATATTCTCTATCCTATCCAATCAACTATCCTATCCGATCCACTATCATATCCTATCCTCTATCCTATCCTATCCTATCCTCCATCCTATCCTATCCTATCCTCTGTCCTATGCTATCCTCTATCCTATCCTATCGTCTATCCTTTCCTATCCTCTATCCTATTATATCCTCTATCGTATCCTATCCTCTATCCTATCCTATCCTCTATCCTATCTTATCCTCTATCTTATCCTATCCTCTATCCTATCCTATCATCTATCCTATCCTATCCTCTATCCTATCCTATCCTCTATCATATCCTATCCTCTATCCTAACCTATCCTCTATCCTATCCAATCCCCTATCCTATCCTCTATCCTATCCGATCCACTATCATATCCTATCCTCTATCCTATCCTATCCTCTATCCTATCCTATCCTCTATCCTATCCTATCCTCTATCCCATCCTATCGTATCCTACCCTCTATCCTATCCTTTCGTATCCTCTATCGCATCCTATCCTCTATCCTATCCTATCCTATCCTCTATACTATCCTATCCTCTATCCTATCCTATCCTCTATCCTATCCTATCCTGTATCCTATCCTATCCTCTATAATATCGTATCCTCTATCATATCCTATCCTCATTCCTATAATATCATCTGTCCTATCCTATCCTCTATCCTATCCAATCCCCTATCCTATCCTCTATCGTATCCTATGCTCTATCCTATCCTATCCTCTATCCTATCCTATCCTCTATCCTATCCTATCCTATCCTCCATCCTATCCTATCCTATCCTCTGTCCTATGCTATCCTCTATCCTATCCTATCCTCTATCCTTTCCTATCCTCTATCCTATTATATCCTCTATCGTATCCTATCCTCTATCCTATCCTATCCTCTATCCTATCCTATGCTCTATCCTATCCTATCCTCTATCCTATCTTATCCTCTATCTTATCCTGTCCTCTATCCTATCCTATCATCTATCCTATCCTATCCTCTATCCTATCCTATCCTCTATCCTATCCATTCCACTATCCTATCCTCTACCCTATCCTATCCTCTATCCTATCCTACCCTCTATCCTATCCTTTCGTATCCTCTATCGTATATTATCCTCTATCCTATCCTATCCTCTATACTATCCTATCCTCTATCCTATCCTATACTCTATCCTATCCTCTCCTCTATCCTATCCAATCCCCTATCCTATTCTCTATCCTATCCTATCCTCTATCTTATCCTATCCTCTATCCTATCCTATCATCTATCTTATCCTATCCTCTATCCTATCCTATCCTCTATCGTATCCTATCCTCTATCCTATCCTATCCTATCCTCTATCCTATCCTATCCTCTATCCTATCCAATCCCCTATCCTATCCGATATCCGATCCTATCCTCTATCCTATCCTATCCTCTATCCTATCCTATCCTCTACCCTATCCTATCCTCTATCCTATCTTATCCTCTATCTTATCCTGTCCTCTATCCTATCCTATCATCTATCCTATCCTATCCTCTATCCTATCCTATCCTCTATCCTATCCAATCCCCTATCCTATCCTCTACCCTATCCTATCCTCTATCCTATCCTACCCTCTATCCTATCCTTTCGTATCCTCTATCGTATATTATCCTCTATCCTATCCTATCCTCTATACTATCCTATCCTCTATCCTATCCTATACTCTATCCTATCCTCTCCTCTATCCTATCCAATCCCCTATCCTATTCTCTATCCTATCCTATCATCTATCTTATCCTATCCTCTATCCTATCCTATCCTCTATCCTATCCTATCCTCTATCCTATCCTATCCTCTATCCTATCCTATCCTCTATCCTATCCAATCCCCTATCCTATCCTCTATCCTATCCCATCCTCTATCCTATCCTTTCATCTATCCTATCCTATCCTCTATCCTATCCTATCATCTATCATACCCTATCCTCTATCCTATCCTATCCTCTATCCTATCTTATCCTCTATCCTATCCTATCCTCTATCCTATCCTATCCTATCCTCTATCCTATCCTATCCTCTATCCTATCCTATCCTCTATCCTATCCTATCCTCTATCCTATCCTATCGTATCCCCTATCGTATCCTATCCTCTATCCTATCCTATCCTCTATCCTATCCTATCCTCTATCCTATCCTATCCTCTATACTATCCTCTATACTATCCTATCCTATCCTCTATCCTATCCTATCCTCTATCCTATAATATCATCTCTCCTATCCTATCCCCTATCCTATCCGATCCCCTATCCTATCCTCTATCGTATCCTATGCTCTATCCTATCCTATCCTCTATCCTATCCTATCCTTTATAATATCCTATCCTCTATCCTATCCTATCCTCTATACTATCCTATCCTATCCTCTATCCTATCCTATCCTCTATCCTATAATATCATCTCTCCTATCCTATCCCCTATCCTATCCAATCCCCTATCCTATCCTCTATCGTATCCTATCCTCTATCCTATCCTATCCTCTATCCTATCCTATCCTCTATCCTATCCTATCCTATCCTCTATCCTATGCTATCCTCTATCCTATCCTATCCTCTATCCTATCCTATCCTCTATCCTATCCTATCCTATCCTCTATCCTATGCTATCCTCTATCCTATCCTATCCTCTATCTTATCCTATCCTCTATCCTATCCTACCCTCTATCCTATCCTATCGTATCCTCTATCGTATCCTATCCTCTATCCTATCCTATCCTCTATTATATCCTATCCTCTATACTATCCTATCCTCTATCCTACCCTATCCTCTATCCTATCCTATCCTCTGTCCTATCCTATCCTCTATCATATCCTATCCTCTATCCTATTCTATCCTCTATCCTATCCTGTCCTCTATCCTATCCTATCCTCTATCCTATCCTATTCTCGATCCTATCCTATCGTATCCTCTGTCCTATCCTATCCACGATCCTATCCTATCCTCTATCGCATCCTATCCTCTATCCTATCCGATCCTCTATCCTATCCTATCCTCTATCATATCCTATCGTATCCCCTATCGTATCCTATCCTCTATCCTATCCTATCCTCTATTATATCCTATCCTCTATACTATCCTATCCTCTATCCTATTCTATCCTCTATCCTATCCTATCCTTTATTCTATCCAATCCCCTATCCTATCCTCTATCCGATCCTATCCTCTATCCTATCCTATCCTCTATCCTATCCTATCCTCTATCATATCCTATCCTCTATCCTATCCTATCCTCTATGCCATCCTATCGTATCCTCTATCGTACCCTATCCTCTATCCTATCCTCTATCCTATCCAATCCCCTATCCTATCCTCTATCCTATCCGATCCACTATCATATCCTATCCTCTATCCTATCCTATCCTCTATCCTATCCTATCCTCTATCCCATCCTATCGTATCCTGCCCTCTATCCTATCCTTTCGTATCCTCTATCGCATCGTATCCTCTATCGTATCCTATACTCTATCCTATCCAATCCTCTATCCTATCCTATCCTCTATCCTATCCTATCGTATCCTCTATCCTATCCTAACGTATCCTCTATCCTATCCTATCCTCTATCCTATCCTCTATCCTATCCTATCCTATCCTCTATCCTCTATCCTATCCTATCCTATCCTCTATCCTATGCTATCCTCTATCCTATCCTCTATCCTTTCCTATCCTCTATCCTATCCTATCCTCTATCCTATCCTATCCTCTATCCTATCCTATCCTCTATCCTATCCTATCCTCTATGCCATCCTATCGTATCCTCTATCGTACCCTATCCTCTATCCTATCCTCTATCCTATCCAATCCCCTATCCTATCCTCTATCCTATCCGATCCACTATCATATCCTATCCTCTATCCTATCCTATCCTCTATCCTATCCTATCCTCTATCCCATCCTATCGTATCCTACCCTCTATCCTATCCTTTCGTATCCTCTATCGCATCGTATCCTCTATCGTATCCTATACTCTATCCTATCCTATCCTCTATACTATCCTATCCTCTATCCTATCCTATCCTCTATCCTATCCTATCCTGTATCCTATCCTATCCTCTATAATATCGTATCCTCTATCATATCCTATCCTCATTCCTATAATATCATCTGTCCTATCCTATCCTCTATCCTATCCAATCCCCTATCCTATCCTCTATCGTATCCTATGCTCTATCCTATCCTATCCTCTATCCTATCCTATCCTCTATCCTATCTTATCCTCTATCTTATCCTATCCTCTATCCTATCCTATCCTCTATCCTATCTTATCCTCTATCTTATCCTATCCTCTATCCTATCCTATCATCTATCCTATCCTATCCTCTATCCTATCCTATCCTCTATCATATCCTATCCTCTATCCTAACCTATCCTCTATCCTATCCTATCATCTATCCTATCCTATCCTCTATCCTATCCTATCCTCTATCCTATCCTATCCTCTATCCTATCCTATGCTCTATCCTATCCTATCCTCTATCCTATCTTATCCTCTATCTTATCCTGTCCTCTATCCTATCCTATCATCTATCCTATCGTATCCTCTATCCTATCCTATCCTCTACCCTATCCTATCATCTATCCTATCCTATCCTCTATCCTATCCTATCCTCTATCATATCCTATCCTCTATCCTATCCTATCCTCTATCCTATCTTATCCTCTATCTTATCCTATCCTCTATCATATCCTATCCTCTATCCTATCCTATCCTCTATCCTATCCTATCCTCTATCCTATCCCATCCTCTATGCCATCCTATCGTATCCTCTATCGTACCCTATCCTCTATCCTATCCTCTATCCTATCCAATCCCCTATCCTATCCTCTATCCTATCCGATCCACTATCATATCCTATCCTCTATCCTATCCTATCCTCTATCCTATCCTATCCTCTATCCTATCCTATCCTCTATCCCATCCTATCGTATCCTACCCTCTATCCTATCCTTTCGTATCCTCTATCGCATCGTATCCTCTATCCTATCCTATCCTCTATCCTATCCTATCCTCTATACTATCCTATCCTCTATCCTATCCTATCATCTATCCTATCCTATCCTGTATCCTATCCTATCCTCTATAATATCGTATCCTCTATCATATCCTATCCTCATTCCTATAATATCATCTCTCCTATCCTATCCCCTATCCTATCCAATCCCCTATCCTATCCTCTATCGTATCCTATGCTCTATCCTATCCTATCCTCTATCCTATCCTATCCTTTATAATATCCTATCCTCTATCCTATCCTATCCTCTATAATATCGTATCCTCGATCATATCCTTTCCTCTTTCCTATAATATCATCTATCCTATCCTATCCTCTATCTTATCCTATCCTCTATCCTATCCTATCATCTATTCTATACTATCCTCTATCCTATCCTATCCTCTATCCTATCCTATCCTCTATCATATCCTATCCTCTATCCTATCCTATCCTCTATCCTATCTTATCCTCTATCCTATCCTATCCTCTATCCTATCCTATCCTCTATCCTATCCTATCCTCTATGCCATCCTATCGTATCCTCTATCGTACCCTATCCTCTATCCTATCCTCTATCCTATCCAATCCCCTATCCTATCCTGTATCGTATCCTATGCTCTATCCTATCCTATCCTCTATCCTATCCTATCCTCTATCCTATCCTATCCTATCCTCCATCCTATCCTATCCTATCCTCTGTCCTATGCTATCCTCTATCCTATCCTCTATCCTTTCCTATCCTCTATCCTATTATATCCTCTATCGTATCCTATCCTCTATCCTATCCTATCCTCTATCCTATCCTATGCTCTATCCTATCCTATCCTCTATCCTATCTTATCCTCTATCTTATCCTGTCCTCTATCCTATCCTATCATCTATCCTATCCTATCCTCTATCCTATCCTATCCTCTATCCTATCCAATCCCCTATCCTATCCTCTACCCTATCCTATTCTCTATCCTATCCTACCCTCTATCCTATCCTTTCGTATCCTCTATCGTATATTATCCTCTATCCTATCCTATCCTCTATACTATCCTATCCTCTATCCTATCCTATACTCTATCCTATCCTCTCCTCTATCCTATCCAATCCCCTATCCTATTCTCTATCCTATCCTATCCTCTATCTTATCCTATCCTCTATCCTATCCTATCATCTATCTTATCCTATCCTCTATCCTATCCTATCCTCTATACTATCCTATCCTCTATCCTATCCTATCATCTATCCTATCCTATCCTGTATCCTATCCTATCCTCTATAATATCGTATCCTCTATCATATCCTATCCTCATTCCTATAATATCATCTCTCCTATCCTATCCCCTATCCTATCCAATCCCCTATCCTATCCTCTATCGTATCCTATGCTCTATCCTATCCTATCCTCTATCCTATCCTATCCTTTATAATATCCTATCCTCTATCCTATCCTATCCTCTATAATATCGTATCCTCGATCATATCCTTTCCTCTTTCCTATAATATCATCTATCCTATCCTATCCTCTATCTTATCCTATCCTCTATCCTATCCTATCATCTATTCTATACTATCCTCTATCCTATCCTATCCTCTATCCTATCCTATCCTCTATCATATCCTATCCTCTATCCTATCCTATCCTCTATCCTATCTTATCCTCTATCCTATCCTATCCTCTATCCTATCCTATCCTCTATCCTATCCTATCCTCTATGCCATCCTATCGTATCCTCTATCGTACCCTATCCTCTATCCTATCCTCTATCCTATCCAATCCCCTATCCTATCCTGTATCGTATCCTATGCTCTATCCTATCCTATCCTCTATCCTATCCTATCCTCTATCCTATCCTATCCTATCCTCCATCCTATCCTATCCTATCCTCTGTCCTATGCTATCCTCTATCCTATCCTCTATCCTTTCCTATCCTCTATCCTATTATATCCTCTATCGTATCCTATCCTCTATCCTATCCTATCCTCTATCCTATCCTATGCTCTATCCTATCCTATCCTCTAACCTATCTTATCCTCTATCTTATCCTGTCCTCTATCCTATCCTATCATCTATCCTATCCTATCCTCTATCCTATCCTATCCTCTATCCTATCCAATCCCCTATCCTATCCTCTACCCTATCCTATTCTCTATCCTATCCTACCCTCTATCCTATCCTTTCGTATCCTCTATCGTATATTATCCTCTATCCTATCCTATCCTCTATACTATCCTATCCTCTATCCTATCCTATACTCTATCCTATCCTCTCCTCTATCCTATCCAATCCCCTATCCTATTCTCTATCCTATCCTATCCTCTACCTTATCCTATCCTCTATCCTATCCTATCATCTATCTTATCCTATCCTCTATCCTATCCTATCCTCTATCCTATCCTATCCTCTATCCTATCCTATCCTCTATCCTATCCTATCCTCTATCCTATCCTATCCTCTATCCTATCCAATCCCCTATCCTATCCGATAACCGATCCTATCCTCTATCCTATCCTATCCTCTATCCTATCCTATCCTCTACCCTATCCTATCCTCTATCCTATCCTATCCTCTATCCTATCCTCTATCCTATCCAATCCTCTATCCTATCCTCTATCCTATCCTATCCTATATCCTATCCTATCATCTATCCTATCCTATCCTCTATCCTATCCTATCATCTATCATACCCTATCCTCTATCCTATCCTATCCTCTATCCTATCTTATCCTCTATCCTATCCTATCCTCTATCCTATCCTATCCTATCCTCTATCCTATCCTATCCTCTATCCTATCCTATCGTATCCCCTATCGTATCCTATCCTCTATCCTATCCTATCCTCTATTATATCCTATTCTCTATACTATCCTATCCTCTATCCTATTCTATCCTCTATCCTATCCTATCCTTTATTCTATCCAATCCCCTATCCTATCCTCTATCCGATCCTATCCTCTTTCCTATCCTATCCTCTATCCTATCCTATCCTCTATCTTATCCTATCCTCTATCCTATCCTATCATCTATCCTATCCTATCCTCTATCCTATCCTATCTTCTATCATATCCTATCCTCTATCATATCCTATCCTCTATCTTATCCTATACTCTATCCTATCCTATCCTCTATCCTATCCTATCCTCTATACTATCCTATCCTCTATCGTCTCCTATCCTGTATCCGATCCAATCCCCTATCCTCTATCCTATCGTATTCTCTATCCTATCCTCATTCCTATCGTATCCTCTATCCTATCCTATCCTCTATCCTATCCTATCCTCTGTCCTGTCCTATCCTCTATCCTATCCTATTCTCTATCCTATCCTATCGTATCCTCTCTCCTATCCTATCCTCTATCCTATCCTATCCTCTATCCTATCCTACCCTCTATCCTATCCTATCGTATCCTCTATCGTATCCTATCCTCTATCCTATCCTATCCTCTATCCTATCCTATCCTCTATCCTATCCTATCCTCTATCCTATCCTATCCTTTATAATATCCTATCCTCTATCCTATCCTATCCTCTATAATATCGTATCCTCTATCATATCCTTTCCTCTTTCCTATAATATCATCTATCCTATCCTATCCTCTATCTTATCCTATCCTCTATCCTATCCTATCATCTATCCTATACTATCCTCTATCCTATCCTATCCTCTATCCTATCCTATCCTCTATCATATCCTATCCTCTATCCTATCCTATCCTCTATCCTATCTTATCCTCTATCTTATCCTATCCTCTATCCTATCCTATCATCTATCCTAACCTATCTTCTATCCTATCCTATCCTCTATCATATCCTATCCTCTATCCTATCCTATCCTCTATCCTATCCTATCCTCTATCCTATCTTATCCTCTATCCTATCCTATCCTCTATACTATCCTATCCTATCCTCTATCCTATCCTATCCTCTATCCTATAATATCATCTCTCCTATCCTATCCCCTATCCTATCCAATCCCCTATCCTATCCTCTATCGTATCCTATGCTCTATCCTATCCTATCCTCTATCCTATCCTATCCTTTATAATATCCTATCCTCTATCCTATCCTATCCTCTATAATATCGTATCCTCTATCATATCCTTTCCTCTTTCCTATAATATCATCTATCCTATCCTATCCTCTATCTTATCCTATCCTCTATCCTATCCTATCATCTATCCTATACTATCCTCTATCCTATCCTATCCTCTATCCTATCCTATCCTCTATCATATCCTATCCTCTATCCTATCCTATCCTCTATCCTATCTTATCCTCTATCTTATCCTATCCTCTATCCTATCCTATCATCTATCCTATCCTATCTTCTATCCTATCCTATCCTCTATCATATCCTATCCTCTATCCTATCCTATCCTCTATCCTATCCTATCCTCTATCCTATCCTATCCTCTATCCTATCCAATCCTCTATACTATCCTATCCTATCCTCTATCCTATCCTATCCTCTATCCTATAATATCATCTCTCCTATCCTATCCCCTATCCTATCCAATCCCCTATCCTATCCTCTATCGTATCCTATGCTCTATCCTATCCTATCCTCTATCCTATCCTATCCTTTATAATATCCTATCCTCTATCCTATCCTATCCTCTATAATATCCTATCCTATCCTCTATACTATCCTATCCTCTATCCTATCCTATCCTCTATCCTATCCTATCCTGTATCCTATCCTATCCTCTATAATATCGTATCCTCTATCCTATCCTATCCTCTATCCTATCCTATCCTCTATCCTATCCTATCCTCTACCCTATCCTATCCTCTATCCTATCCTATCCTCTATCCTATCCAATCCCCTATCCTATCCTCTATCCTATCCTATCCTCTATCCTATCCTATCATCTATCCTATCCTATCCTCTATCCTATCCTATCATCTATCATACCCTATCCTCTATCCTATCCTATCCTCTATCCTATCTTATCCTCTATCCTATCCTATCCTCTATCCTATCCTATCCTATCCTCTATCCTATCCTATCCTCTATCCTATCCTATCGTATCCCCTATCGTATCCTATCCTCTATCCTATCCTATCCTCTATTATATCCTATCCTCTATACTATCCTATCCTCTATCCTATTCTATCCTCTATCCTATCCTATCCTTTATTCTATCCAATCCCCTATCCTATCCTCTATCCGATCCTATCCTCTTTCCTATCCTATCCTCTATCCTATCCTATCCACTATCTTATCCTATCCTCTATCCTATCCTATCATCTATCCTATCCTATCCTCTATCCTCTATCCTATCCTATCCTCTATCATATCCTATCCTCTATCATATCCTATCCTCTATCTTATCCTATAATCTATCCTATCTTATCCTCTATCTTATCCTATCCTCTATCCTATCCTCTATCCTATCCTATCCTCTATCGTATCCTATCCTCTATCCTATCCTATCCTCTATCCTATCCTATCCTCTATACTATCCTATCCTCTATCGTCTCCTATCCTGTATCCGATCCAATCCCCTATCCTCTATCCTATCGTATTCTCTATCCTATCCTCATTCCTATCGTATCCTCTATCCTATCCTATCCTCTATCCTATCCTATCCTCTGTCCTGTCCTCTATCGTATCCTATGCTCTATCCTATCCTATCCTCTATCCTATCCTATCCTTTATAATATCCTATCCTCTATCCTATCCTATCCTCTATAATATCGTATCCTCGATCATATCCTTTCCTCTTTCCTATAATATCATCTATCCTATCCTATCCTCTATCTTATCCTATCCTCTATCCTATCCTATCATCTATTCTATACTATCCTCTATCCTATCCTATCCTCTATCCTATCCTATCCTCTATCATATCCTATCCTCTATCCTATCCTATCCTCTATCCTATCTTATCCTCTATCCTATCCTATCCTCTATCCTATCCTATCCTCTATCCTATCCTATCCTCTATGCCATCCTATCGTATCCTCTATCGTACCCTATCCTCTATCCTATCCTCTATCCTATCCAATCCCCTATCCTATCCTGTATCGTATCCTATGCTCTATCCTATCCTATCCTCTATCCTATCCTATCCTCTATCCTATCCTATCCTATCCTCCATCCTATCCTATCCTATCCTCTGTCCTATGCTATCCTCTATCCTATCCTCTATCCTTTCCTATCCTCTATCCTATTATATCCTCTATCGTATCCTATCCTCTATCCTATCCTATCCTCTATCCTATCCTATGCTCTATCCTATCCTATCCTCTATCCTATCTTATCCTCTATCTTATCCTGTCCTCTATCCTATCCTATCATCTATCCTATCCTATCCTCTATCCTATCCTATCCTCTATCCTATCCAATCCCCTATCCTATCCTCTACCCTATCCTATTCTCTATCCTATCCTACCCTCTATCCTATCCTTTCGTATCCTCTATCGTATATTATCCTCTATCCTATCCTATCCTCTATACTATCCTATCCTCTATCCTATCCTATACTCTATCCTATCCTCTCCTCTATCCTATCCAATCCCCTATCCTATTCTCTATCCTATCCTATCCTCTATCTTATCCTATCCTCTATCCTATCCTATCATCTATCTTATCCTATCCTCTATCCTATCCTATCCTCTATCCTATCCTATCCTCTATCCTATCCTATCCTCTATCCTATCCTATCCTCTATCCTATCCTATCCTCTATCCTATCCAAACCCCTATCCTATCCGATAACCGATCCTATCCTCTATCCTATCCTATCCTCTATCCTATCCTATCCTCTACCCTATCCTATCCTCTATCCTATCCTATCCTCTATCCTATCCAATCCTCTTTCCTATCCTCTATCCTATCCTATCCTATATCCTATCCTATCATCTATCCTATCCTATCCTCTATCCTATCCTATCATCTATCATACCCTATCCTCTATCCTATCCTATCCTCTATCCTATCTTATCCTCTATCCTATCCTATCCTCTATCCTATCCTATCCTATCCTCTATCCTATCCTATCCTCTATCCTATCCTATCGTATCCCCTATCGTATCCTATCCTCTATCCTATCCTATCCTCTATTATATCCTATCCTCTATACTATCCTATCCTCTATCCTATTCTATCCTCTATCCTATCCTATCCTTTATTCTATCCAATCCCCTATCCTATCCTCTATCCGATCCTATCCTCTTTCCTATCCTATCCTCTATCCTATCCTATCCTCTATCTTATCCTATCCTCTATCCTATCCTATCATCTATCCTATCCTATCCTCTATCCTATCCTATCTTCTATCATATCCTATCCTCTATCATATCCTATCCTCTATCTTATCCTATACTCTATCCTATCCTATCCTCTATCCTATCCTATCCTCTATACTATCCTATCCTCTATCGTCTCCTATCCTGTATCCGATCCAATCCCCTATCCTCTATCCTATCGTATTCTCTATCCTATCCTCATTCCTATCGTATCCTCTATCCTATCCTATCCTCTATCCTATCCTATCCTCTGTCCTGTCCTATCCTCTATCCTATCCTATTCTCTATCCTATCCTATCGTATCCTCTCTCCTATCCTATCCTCTATCCTATCCTATCCTCTATCGTCTCCTATCCTGTATCCGATCCAATCCCCTATCCTCTATCCTATCGTATTCTCTATCCTATCCTCATTCCTATCGTATCCTCTATCCTATCCTATCCTCTATCCTATCCTATCCTCTGTCCTGTCCTATCCTCTATCCTATCCTATTCTCTATCCTATCCTATCGTATCCTCTCTCCTATCCTATCCTCTATCCTATCCTATCCTCTATCCTATCCTACCCTCTATCCTATCCTATCGTATCCTCTATCGTATCCTATCCTCTATCCTATCCTATCCTCTATCCTATCCTATCCTCTATCCTATCCTATCCTTTATAATATCCTATCCTCTATCCTATCCTATCCTCTATAATATCGTATCCTCTATCATATCCTTTCCTCTTTCCTATAATATCATCTATCCTATCCTATCCTCTATCTTATCCTATCCTCTATCCTATCCTATCATCTATCCTATCCTATCCTCTATCCTATCCTATCATCTATCATACCCTATCCTCTATCCTATCCTATCCTCTATCCTATCTTATCCTCTATCCTATCCTATCCTCTATCCTATCCTATCCTATCCTCTATCCTATCCTATCCTCTATCCTATCCTATCGTATCCCCTATCGTATCCTATCCTCTATCCTATCCTATCCTCTATTATATCCTATCCTCTATACTATCCTATCCTCTATCCTATTCTATCCTCTATCCTATCCTATCCTTTATTCTATCCAATCCCCTATCCTATCCTCTATCCGATCCTATCCTCTTTCCTATCCTATCCTCTATCCTATCCTATCCTCTATCTTATCCTATCCTCTATCCTATCCTATCATCTATCCTATCCTATCCTCTATCCTATCCTATCTTCTATCATATCCTATCCTCTATCATATCCTATCCTCTATCTTATCCTATACTCTATCCTATCCTATCCTCTATCCTATCCTATCCTCTATACTATCCTATCCTCTATCGTCTCCTATCCTGTATCCGATCCAATCCCCTATCCTCTATCCTATCGTATTCTCTATCCTATCCTCATTCCTATCGTATCCTCTATCCTATCCTATCCTCTATCCTATCCTATCCTCTGTCCTGTCCTATCCTCTATCCTATCCTATTCTCTATCCTATCCTATCGTATCCTCTCTCCTATCCTATCCTCTATCCTATCCTATCCTCTATCCTATCCTACCCTCTATCCTATCCTATCGTATCCTCTATCGTATCCTATCCTCTATCCTATCCTATCCTCTATCCTATCCTATCCTCTATCCTATCCTATCCTTTATAATATCCTATCCTCTATCCTATCCTATCCTCTATAATATCGTATCCTCTATCATATCCTTTCCTCTTTCCTATAATATCATCTATCCTATCCTATCCTCTATCTTATCCTATCCTCTATCCTATCCTATCATCTATCCTATACTATCCTCTATCCTATCCTATCCTCTATCCTATCCTATCCTCTATCATATCCTATCCTCTATCCTATCCTATCCTCTATCCTATCTTATCCTCTATCTTATCCTATCCTCTATCCTATCCTATCATCTATCCTAACCTATCTTCTATCCTATCCTATCCTCTATCATATCCTATCCTCTATCCTATCCTATCCTCTATCCTATCCTATCCTCTATCCTATCTTATCCTCTATCCTATCCTATCCTCTATACTATCCTATCCTATCCTCTATCCTATAATATCATCTCTCCTATCCTATCCCCTATCCTATCCAATCCCCTATCCTATCCTCTATCGTATCCTATGCTCTATCCTATCCTATCCTCTATCCTATCCTATCCTTTATAATATCCTATCCTCTATCCTATCCTATCCTCTATAATATCGTATCCTCTATCATATCCTTTCCTCTTTCCTATAATATCATCTATCCTATCCTATCCTCTATCTTATCCTATCCTCTATCCTATCCTATCATCTATCCTATACTATCCTCTATCCTATCCTATCCTCTATCCTATCCTATCCTCTATCATATCCTATCCTCTATCCTATCCTATCCTCTATCCTATCTTATCCTCTATCTTATCCTATCCTCTATCCTATCCTATCATCTATCCTATCCTATCTTCTATCCTATCCTATCCTCTATCATATCCTATCCTCTATCCTATCCTATCCTCTATCCTATCCTATCCTCTATCCTATCCTATCCTCTATCCTATCCAATCCTCTATACTATCCTATCCTATCCTCTATCCTATCCTATCCTCTATCCTATAATATCATCTCTCCTATCCTATCCCCTATCCTATCCAATCCCCTATCCTATCCTCTATCGTATCCTATGCTCTATCCTATCCTATCCTCTATCCTATCCTATCCTTTATAATATCCTATCCTCTATCCTATCCTATCCTCTATAATATCCTATCCTATCCTCTATACTATCCTATCCTCTATCCTATCCTATCCTCTATCCTATCCTATCCTGTATCCTATCCTATCCTCTATAATATCGTATCCTCTATCCTATCCTATCCTCTATCCTATCCTATCCTCTATCCTATCCTATCCTCTATCCTATCCTATCCTCTATCCTATCCAATCCCCTATCCTATCCGATATCCGATCCTATCCGATATCCGATCCTATCCTCTATCCTATCCTATCCTCTATCCTATCCTATCCTCTACCCTATCCTATCATCTATCCTATCCTATCCTCTATCCTATCCAATCCCCTATCCTATCCTCTATCCTATCCTATCCTCTATCCTATCCTATCATCTATCCTATCCTATCCTCTATCCTATCCTATCATCTATCATACCCTATCCTCTATCCTATCCTATCCTCTATCCTATCTTATCCTCTATCCTATCCTATCCTCTATCCTATCCTATCCTATCCTCTATCCTATCCTATCCTCTATCCTATCCTATCGTATCCCCTATCGTATCCTATCCTCTATCCTATCCTATCCTCTATTATATCCTATCCTCTATACTATCCTATCCTCTATCCTATTCTATCCTCTATCCTATCCTATCCTTTATTCTATCCAATCCCCTATCCTATCCTCTATCCGATCCTATCCTCTTTCCTATCCTATCCTCTATCCTATCCTATCCACTATCTTATCCTATCCTCTATCCTATCCTATCATCTATCCTATCCTATCCTCTATCCTCTATCCTATCCTATCCTCTATCATATCCTATCCTCTATCATATCCTATCCTCTATCTTATCCTATACTCTATCCTATCTTATCCTCTATCTTATCCTATCCTCTATCCTATCCTCTATCCTATCCTATCCTCTATCGTATCCTATCCTCTCTCCTATCCTATCCTCTATCCTATCCTATCCTCTATCGTCTCCTATCCTGTTTCCGATCCAATCCCCTATCCTCTATCCTATCGTATTCTCTATCCTATCCTCATTCCTATCGTATCCTCTATCCTATCCTATCCTCTATCCTATCCTATCCTCTGTCCTGTCCTATCCTCTATCCTATCCTATTCTCTATCCTATCCTATCGTATCCTCTCTCCTATCCTATCCTCTATCCTATCCTATCCTCTATCCTATCCTACCCTCTATCCTATCCTATCGTATCCTCTATCGTATCCTATCCTCTATCCTATCCTATCCTCTATCCTATCCTATCCTCTATCCTATCCTATCCTCTATCCTATCCTATCCTCTATCCTATCCTATCCTTTATAATATCCTATCCTCTATCCTATCCTATCCTCTATAATATCGTATCCTCTATCATATCCTTTCCTCTTTCCTATAATATCATCTATCCTATCCTATCCTCTATCTTATCCTATCCTCTATCCTATCCTATCATCTATCCTATACTATCCTCTATCCTATCCTATCCTCTATCCTATCCTATCCTCTATCATATCCTATCCTCTATCCTATCCTATCCTCTATCCTATCTTATCCTCTATCTTATCCTATCCTCTATCCTATCCTATCATCTATCCTAACCTATCTTCTATCCTATCCTATCCTCTATCATATCCTATCCTCTATCCTATCCTATCCTCTATCCTATCCTATCCTCTATCCTATCTTATCCTCTATCCTATCCTATCCTCTATACTATCCTATCCTATCCTCTATCCTATCCTATCCTCTATCCTATAATATCATCTCTCCTATCCTATCCCCTATCCTATCCAATCCCCTATCCTATCCTCTATCGTATCCTATGCTCTATCCTATCCTATCCTCTATCCTATCCTATCCTTTATAATATCCTATCCTCTATCCTATCCTATCCTCTATAATATCGTATCCTCTATCATATCCTTTCCTCTTTCCTATAATATCATCTATCCTATCCTATCCTCTATCTTATCCTATCCTCTATCCTATCCTATCATCTATCCTATCCTATCCTCTATCCTATCCTATCATCTATCATACCCTATCCTCTATCCTATCCTATCCTCTATCCTATCTTATCCTCTATCCTATCCTATCCTCTATCCTATCCTATCCTATCCTCTATCCTATCCTATCCTCTATCCTATCCTATCGTATCCCCTATCGTATCCTATCCTCTATCCTATCCTATCCTCTATTATATCCTATCCTCTATACTATCCTATCCTCTATCCTATTCTATCCTCTATCCTATCCTATCCTTTATTCTATCCAATCCCCTATCCTATCCTCTATCCGATCCTATCCTCTTTCCTATCCTATCCTCTATCCTATCCTATCCTCTATCTTATCCTATCCTCTATCCTATCCTATCATCTATCCTATCCTATCCTCTATCCTATCCTATCTTCTATCATATCCTATCCTCTATCATATCCTATCCTCTATCTTATCCTATACTCTATCCTATCCTATCCTCTATCCTATCCTATCCTCTATACTATCCTATCCTCTATCGTCTCCTATCCTGTATCCGATCCAATCCCCTATCCTCTATCCTATCGTATTCTCTATCCTATCCTCATTCCTATCGTATCCTCTATCCTATCCTATCCTCTATCCTATCCTATCCTCTGTCCTGTCCTATCCTCTATCCTATCCTATTCTCTATCCTATCCTATCGTATCCTCTCTCCTATCCTATCCTCTATCCTATCCTATCCTCTATCCTATCCTACCCTCTATCCTATCCTATCGTATCCTCTATCGTATCCTATCCTCTATCCTATCCTATCCTCTATCCTATCCTATCCTCTATCCTATCCTATCCTCTATCCTATCCTATCCTTTATAATATCCTATCCTCTATCCTATCCTATCCTCTATAATATCGTATCCTCTATCATATCCTTTCCTCTTTCCTATAATATCATCTATCCTATCCTATCCTCTATCTTATCCTATCCTCTATCCTATCCTATCATCTATCCTATACTATCCTCTATCCTATCCTATCCTCTATCCTATCCTATCCTCTATCATATCCTATCCTCTATCCTATCCTATCCTCTATCCTATCTTATCCTCTATCTTATCCTATCCTCTATCCTATCCTATCATCTATCCTAACCTATCTTCTATCCTATCCTATCCTCTATCATATCCTATCCTCTATCCTATCCTATCCTCTATCCTATCCTATCCTCTATCCTATCTTATCCTCTATCCTATCCTATCCTCTATACTATCCTATCCTATCCTCTATCCTATCCTATCCTCTATCCTATAATATCATCTCTCCTATCCTATCCCCTATCCTATCCAATCCCCTATCCTATCCTCTATCGTATCCTATGCTCTATCCTATCCTATCCTCTATCCTATCCTATCCTTTATAATATCCTATCCTCTATCCTATCCTATCCTCTATAATATCGTATCCTCTATCATATCCTTTCCTCTTTCCTATAATATCATCTATCCTATCCTATCCTCTATCTTATCCTATCCTCTATCCTATCCTATCATCTATCCTATACTATCCTCTATCCTATCCTATCCTCTATCCTATCCTATCCTCTATCATATCCTATCCTCTATCCTATCCTATCCTCTATCCTATCTTATCCTCTATCTTATCCTATCCTCTATCCTATCCTATCATCTATCCTATCCTATCTTCTATCCTATCCTATCCTCTATCATATCCTATCCTCTATCCTATCCTATCCTCTATCCTATCCTATCCTCTATCCTATCCTATCCTCTATCCTATCCAATCCTCTATACTATCCTATCCTATCCTCTATCCTATCCTATCCTCTATCCTATAATATCATCTCTCCTATCCTATCCCCTATCCTATCCAATCCCCTATCCTATCCTCTATCGTATCCTATGCTCTATCCTATCCTATCCTCTATCCTATCCTATCCTTTATAATATCCTATCCTCTATCCTATCCTATCCTCTATAATATCCTATCCTATCCTCTATACTATCCTATCCTCTATCCTATCCTATCCTCTATCCTATCCTATCCTGTATCCTATCCTATCCTCTATAATATCGTATCCTCTATCCTATCCTATCCTCTATCCTATCCTATCCTCTATCCTATCCTATCCTCTATCCTATCCTATCCTCTATCCTATCCAATCCCCTATCCTATCCGATATCCGATCCTATCCGATATCCGATCCTATCCTCTATCCTATCCTATCCTCTATCCTATCCTATCCTCTACCCTATCCTATCCTCTATCCTATCCTATCCTCTATCCTATCCAATCCCCTATCCTATCCTCTATCCTATCCTATCCTCTATCCTATCCTATCATCTATCCTATCCTATCCTCTATCCTATCCTATCATCTATCATACCCTATCCTCTATCCTATCCTATCCTCTATCCTATCTTATCCTCTATCCTATCCTATCCTCTATCCTATCCTATCCTATCCTCTATCCTATCCTATCCTCTATCCTATCCTATCGTATCCCCTATCGTATCCTATCCTCTATCCTATCCTATCCTCTATTATATCCTATCCTCTATACTATCCTATCCTCTATCCTATTCTATCCTCTATCCTATCCTATCCTTTATTCTATCCAATCCCCTATCCTATCCTCTATCCGATCCTATCCTCTTTCCTATCCTATCCTCTATCCTATCCTATCCACTATCTTATCCTATCCTCTATCCTATCCTATCATCTATCCTATCCTATCCTCTATCCTCTATCCTATCCTATCCTCTATCATATCCTATCCTCTATCATATCCTATCCTCTATCTTATCCTATACTCTATCCTATCTTATCCTCTATCTTATCCTATCCTCTATCCTATCCTCTATCCTATCCTATCCTCTATCGTATCCTATCCTCTATCCTATCCTATCCTCTATCCTATCCTATCCTCTATACTATCCTATCCTCTATCGTCTCCTATCCTGTATCCGATCCAATCCCCTATCCTCTATCCTATCGTATTCTCTATCCTATCCTCATTCCTATCGTATCCTCTATCCTATCCTATCCTCTATCCTATCCTATCCTCTGTCCTGTCCTATCCTCTATCCTATCCTATTCTCTATCCTATCCTATCGTATCCTCTCTCCTATCCTATCCTCTATCCTATCCTATCCTCTATCCTATCCTACCCTCTATCCTATCCTATCGTATCCTCTATCGTATCCTATCCTCTATCCTATCCTATCCTCTATCCTATCCTATCCTCTATCCTATCCTATCCTCTATCCTATCCTATCCTCTATCCTATCCTATCCTTTATAATATCCTATCCTCTATCCTATCCTATCCTCTATAATATCGTATCCTCTATCATATCCTTTCCTCTTTCCTATAATATCATCTATCCTATCCTATCCTCTATCTTATCCTATCCTCTATCCTATCCTATCATCTATCCTATACTATCCTCTATCCTATCCTATCCTCTATCCTATCCTATCCTCTATCATATCCTATCCTCTATCCTATCCTATCCTCTATCCTATCTTATCCTCTATCTTATCCTATCCTCTATCCTATCCTATCATCTATCCTAACCTATCTTCTATCCTATCCTATCCTCTATCATATCCTATCCTCTATCCTATCCTATCCTCTATCCTATCCTATCCTCTATCCTATCTTATCCTCTATCCTATCCTATCCTCTATACTATCCTATCCTATCCTCTATCCTATCCTATCCTCTATCCTATAATATCATCTCTCCTATCCTATCCCCTATCCTATCCAATCCCCTATCCTATACTCTATCGTATCCTATGCTCTATCCTATCCTATCCTCTATCCTATCCTATCCTTTATAATATCCTATCCTCTATCCTATCCTATCCTCTATAATATCGTATCCTCTATCATATCCTTTCCTCTTTCCTATAATATCATCTATCCTATCCTATCCTCTATCTTATCCTATCCTCTATCCTATCCTATCATCTATCCTATACTATCCTCTATCCTATCCTATCCTCTATCCTATCCTATCCTCTATCCTATCTTATCCTCTATCTTATCCTATCCTCTATCCTATCCTATCCTATCCTCCATCCTATCCTATCCTATCCTCTGTCCTATGCTATCCTCTATCCTATCCTCTATCCTATCCTATCCTATCCTCCATCCTATCATATCCTATCCTCTGTCCTATGCTATCCTCTATCCTATCCTATCCTCTATCCTTTCCTATCCTCTATCCTATTATATCCTCTATCGTATCCTATGCTCTATCCTATCCTATCCTCTATCCTATCCTATCCTCTATCCTATCCTATCCTATCCTCCATCCTATCCTATCCTATCCTATCCTCTATCCTATCCTATCCTATCCTCTATCCTATGCTATCCTCTATCCTATCCTATCCTCTATCCTATCCTATCCTCTATCCTATCCTACCCTCTATCCTATCCTATCGTATCCTCTATCGTATCCTATCCTCTATCCTATCCTATCCTCTATTATATGATATCCTCTATACTATCCTATCCTCTATCCTACCCTATCCTCTATCCTATCCTATCCGCTGTCCTATCCTATCCTCTATCATATCCTATCCTCTATCCTATTCTATCCTCTATCCTATCCTATCCTCTATCCTATCCTATCCTCTATCCTATCCTATTCTCTATCCTATCCTATCCTATCCTCTATCCTATCCTATCCTCTATCCTATCCTATCCTTTATAATATCCTATCCTCTATCCTATCCTATCCTCTATCCTATCCTATCCTGTATCCTATCCTATCCTCTATAATATCGTATCCTCTATCATATCCTATCCTCATTCCTATAATATCATCTCTCCTATCCTATCCCCTATCCTATCCAATCCCCTATCCTATCCTCTATCGTATCCTATGCTCTATCCTATCCTATCCTCTATCCTATCCTATCCTTTATAATATCCTATCCTCTATCCTATCCTATCCTCTATAATATCGTATCCTCGATCATATCCTTTCCTCTTTCCTATAATATCATCTATCCTATCCTATCCTCTATCTTATCCTATCCTCTATCCTATCCTATCATCTATCCTATACTATCCTCTATCCTATCCTATCCTCTATCCTATCCTATCCTCTATCATATCCTATCCTCTATCCTATCCTATCCTCTATCCTATCTTATCCTCTATCCTATCCTATCCTCTATCCTATCCTATCCTCTATCCTATCCTATCCTCTATGCCATCCTATCGTATCCTCTATCGTACCCTATCCTCTATCCTATCCTCTATCCTATCCAATCCCCTATCCTATCCTCTATCCTATCCGATCCACTATCATATCCTATCCTCTATCCTATCCTATCCTCTATCCTATCCTATCCTCTATCCTATCCTATCCTCTATCCCATCCTATCGTATCCTACCCTCTATCCTATCCTTTCGTATCCTCTATCGCATCCTATCCTCTATCCTATCCTATCCTCTATCCTATCCTATCCTATCCTCTATACTATCCTATCCTCTATCCTATCCTATCCTCTATCCTATCCTATCCTCTATCATATCCTATCCTCTATCATATCCTATCATCTATCATACCCTATCCTCTATCCTATCCTATCCTCTATCCTATCTTATCCTCTATCCTATCCTATCCTCTATCCTATCCTATCCTATCCTCTATCCTATCCTATCCTCTATCCTATCCTATCCTCTATCCTATCCTATCGTATCCCCTATCGTATCCTATCCTCTATCCTATCCTATCCTCTATTATATCCTATCGTCTATACTATCCTATCCTCTATCCTATTCTATCCTCTATCCTATCCTATCCTTTATTCTATCCAATCCCCTATCCTATCCTCTATCCGATCCTATCCTCTTTCCTATCCTATCCTCTATCCTATCCTATCCTCTATCTTATCCTATCCTCTATCCTATCCTATCATCTATCCTATCCTATCCTCTATCCTATCCTATCCTCTATCATATCCTATCCTCTATCATATCCTATCCTCTATCTTATCCTATACTCTATCCTATCTTATCCTCTATCTTATCCTATCCTCTATCCTATCCTCTATCCTATCCTATCCTCTATCGTATCCTATCCTCTATCCTATCCTATCCTCTATCCTATCCTATCCTCTATACTATCCTATCCTCTATCGTCTCCTATCCTGTATCCGATCCAATCCCCTATCCTCTATCCTATCGTATTCTCTATCCTATCCTCATTCCTATCGTATCCTCTATCCTATCCTATCCTCTATCCTATCCTATCCTCTGTCCTGTCCTATCCTCTATCCTATCCTATTCTCTATCCTATCCTATCGTATCCTCTCTCCTATCCTATCCTCTATCCTATCCTATCCTCTATCCTATCCTACCCTCTATCCTATCCTATCGTATCCTCTATCGTATCCTATCCTCTATCCTATCCTATCCTCTATCCTATCCTATCCTTTATAATATCCTATCCTCTATCCTATCCTATCCTCTATAATATCGTATCCTCTATCATATCCTTTCCTCTTTCCTATAATATCATCTATCCTATCCTATCCTCTATCTTATCCTATCCTCTATCCTATCCTATCATCTATCCTATACTATCCTCTATCCTATCCTATCCTCTATCCTATCCTATCCTCTATCATATCCTATCCTCTATCCTATCCTATCCTCTATCCTATCTTATCCTCTATCTTATCCTATCCTCTATCCTATCCTATCATCTATCCTATCCTATCTTCTATCCTATCCTATCCTCTATCCTATCCTATCCTCTATCCTATCCTATCCTCTATGCCATCCTATCGTATCCTCTATCGTACCCTATCCTCTATCCTATCCTCTATCCTATCCAATCCCCTATCCTATCCTCTATCCTATCCGATCCACTATCATATCCTATCCTCTATCCTATCCTATCCTCTATCCTATCCTATCCTCTATCCTATCCTATCCTCTATCCCATCCTATCGTATCCTACCCTCTATCCTATCCTTTCGTATCCTCTATCGCATCCTATCCTCTATCCTATCCTATCCTCTATCCTATCCTATCCTATCCTCTATACTATCCTATCCTCTATCCTATCCTATCCTCTATCCTATCCTATCCTCTATCATATCCTATCCTCTATCATATCCTATCATCTATCATACCCTATCCTCTATCCTATCCTATCCTCTATCCTATCTTATCCTCTATCCTATCCTATCCTCTATCCTATCCTATCCTATCCTCTATCCTATCCTATCCTCTATCCTATCCTATCCTCTATCCTATCCTATCGTATCCCCTATCGTATCCTATCCTCTATCCTATCCTATCCTCTATTATATCCTATCGTCTATACTATCCTATCCTCTATCCTATTCTATCCTCTATCCTATCCTATCCTTTATTCTATCCAATCCCCTATCCTATCCTCTATCCGATCCTATCCTCTTTCCTATCCTATCCTCTATCCTATCCTATCCTCTATCTTATCCTATCCTCTATCCTATCCTATCATCTATCCTATCCTATCCTCTATCCTATCCTATCCTCTATCATATCCTATCCTCTATCATATCCTATCCTCTATCTTATCCTATACTCTATCCTATCTTATCCTCTATCTTATCCTATCCTCTATCCTATCCTCTATCCTATCCTATCCTCTATCGTATCCTATCCTCTATCCTATCCTATCCTCTATCCTATCCTATCCTCTATACTATCCTATCCTCTATCGTCTCCTATCCTGTATCCGATCCAATCCCCTATCCTCTATCCTATCGTATTCTCTATCCTATCCTCATTCCTATCGTATCCTCTATCCTATCCTATCCTCTATCCTATCCTATCCTCTGTCCTGTCCTATCCTCTATCCTATCCTATTCTCTATCCTATCCTATCGTATCCTCTCTCCTATCCTATCCTCTATCCTATCCTATCCTCTATCCTATCCTACCCTCTATCCTATCCTATCGTATCCTCTATCGTATCCTATCCTCTATCCTATCCTATCCTCTATCCTATCCTATCCTTTATAATATCCTATCCTCTATCCTATCCTATCCTCTATAATATCGTATCCTCTATCATATCCTTTCCTCTTTCCTATAATATCATCTATCCTATCCTATCCTCTATCTTATCCTATCCTCTATCCTATCCTATCCTCTATCCTATCCAATCCCCTATCCTATCCTCTAACCTATCCTATCCTCTATCCTATCCTATCATCTATCCTATCCTATCCTCTATCCTATCCTATCATCTATCATACCCTATCCTCTATCCTATCCTATCCTCTATCCTATCTTATCCTCTATCCTATCCTATCCTCTATCCTATCCTATCCTATCCTCTATCCTATCCTATCCTCTATCCTATCCTATCCTATATCCTATCCTATCGTATCCCCTATCGTATCCTATCCTCTATCCTATCCTATCCTCTATTATATCCTATCGTCTATACTATCCTATCCTCTATCCTATTCTATCCTCTATCCTATCCTATCCTTTATTCTATCCAATCCCCTATCCTATCCTCTATCCGATCCTATCCTCTTTCCTATCCTATCCTCTATCCTATCCTATCCTCTATCTTATCCTATCCTCTATCCTATCCTATCATCTATCCTATCCTATCCTCTATCCTATCCTATCCTCTATCATATCCTATCCTCTATCATATCCTATCCTCTATCTTATCCTATACTCTATCCTATCTTATCCTCTATCTTATCCTATCCTCTATCCTATCCTCTATCCTATCCTATCCTCTATCGTATCCTATCCTCTATCCTATCCTATCCTCTATCCTATCCTATCCTCTATACTATCCTATCCTCTATCGTCTCCTATCCTGTATCCGATCCAATCCCCTATCCTCTATCCTATCGTATTCTCTATCCTATCCTCATTCCTATCGTATCCTCTATCCTATCCTATCCTCTATCCTATCCTATCCTCTGTCCTGTCCTATCCTCTATCCTATCCTATTCTCTATCCTATCCTATCGTATCCTCTCTCCTATCCTATCCTCTATCCTATCCTATCCTCTATCCTATCCTACCCTCTATCCTATCCTATCGTATCCTCTATCGTATCCTATCCTCTATCCTATCCTATCCTCTATCCTATCCTATCCTTTATAATATCCTATCCTCTATCCTATCCTATCCTCTATAATATCGTATCCTCTATCATATCCTTTCCTCTTTCCTGTAATATCATCTATCCTATCCTATCCTCTATCTTATCCTATCCTCTATCCTATCCTATCATCTATCCTATACTATCCTCTATCCTATCCTATCCTCTATCCTATCCTATCCTCTATCATATCCTTTCCTCTATCCTATCCTATCCTCTATCCTATCTTATCCTCTATCTTATCCTATCCTCTATCCTATCCTATCATCTATCCTATCCTATCTTCTATCCTATCCTATCCTCTATCATATCCTATCCTCTATCCTATCCTATCCTCTATCCTATCCTATCCTCTATCCTATCCTATCCTCTATCCTATCCTATCCTCTATACTATCCTATCCTATCCTCTATCCTATCCTATCCTCTATCCTATAATATCATCTCTCCTATCCTATCCCCTATCCTATCCAATCCCCTATCCTATCCTCTATCGTATCCTATGCTCTATCCTATCCTATCCTCTATCCTATCCTATCCTTTATAATATCCTATCCTCTATCCTATCCTATCCTCTATAATATCGTATCCTCTATCATATCCTTTCCTCTTTCCTATAATATAATCTATCCTATCCTATCCTCTATCTTATCCTATCCTCTATCCTATCCTATCATCTATCCTATACTATCCTCTATCCTATCCTATCCTCTATCCTATCCTATCCTCTATCATATCCTATCCTCTATCCTATCCTATCCTCTATCCTATCTTATCCTCTATCTTATCCTATCCTCTATCCTATCCTATCATCTATCCTATCCTATCTTCTATCCTATCCTATCCTCTAGCATATCCTATCCTCTATCCTATCCTATCCTCTATCCTATAATATCATCTCTCCTATCCTATCCCCTATCCTATCCAATCCCCTATCCTATCCTCTATCGTATCCTATGCTCTATCCTATCCTATCCTCTATCCTATCCTATCCTCTATCCTATCCTATCCTATCCTCTATCCTATGCTATCCTCTATCCTATCCTATCCTCTATCCTATCCTATCCTCTATCCTATCCTACCCTCTATCCTATCCTATCGTATCCTCTATCGTATCCTATCCTCTATCCTATCCTATCCTCTATTATATCCTATCCTCTATACTATCCTATCCTCTATCCTACCCTATCCTCTATCCTATCCTATCCTCTGTCCTATCCTATCCTCTATCATATCCTATCCTCTATCCTATTCTATCCTCTATCCTATCCTATCTTCTATCCTATCCTATCCTCTATCCTATCCTATTCTCTATCCTATCCTATCCTATCCTCTATCCTATCCTATCCTCTATCCTATCCTATCCTTTATAATATCCTATCCTCTATCCTATCCTATCCTCTATCATATCCTATCCTCTATCCTATCCTATCCTCTATCCTATCCTATCCTCTATCTTATCCTATCCTCTATCCTATCCTATCATCTATCCTATACTATCCTCTATCCTATCCTATCCTCTATCCTATCCTATCCTCTATCATATCCTATCCTCTATCCTATCCTATCCTCTATCCTATCTTATCCTCTATCTTATCCTATCCTCTATCCTATCCTATCATCTATCCTATCCTATCTTCTATTCTATCCTATCCTCTATCATATCCTATCCTCTATCCTATCCTATCCTCTATCCTATCCTATCCTCTATCCTATCCTATCCTCTATCCTATCCAATCCTCTATACTATCCTATCCTATCCTCTATCCTATCCTATCCTCTATCCTATAACATCATCTCTCCTATCCTATCCCCTATCCTATCCAATCCCCTATCCTATCCTCTATCGTATCCTATGCTCTATCCTATCCAATCCTCTATCCTATCCTATCCTCTATCCTATCCTATCCTATCCTCTATTATATGCTATCCTCTATCCTATCCTATCCTCTATCCTATCCTATCCTCTATCCTATCCTACCCTCTATCCTATCCTATCGTATCCTCTATCGTATCCTATCCTCTATCCTATCCTATCCTCTATTATATCCTATTATCTATACTATCCTATCCTCTATCCTACCCTATCCTCTATCCTATCCTATCCTCTGTCCTATCCTATCCTCTATCATATCCTATCCTCTATCCTATTCTATCCTCTATCCTATCCTATCCTCTATCCTATCCTATCCTCTATCCTATCCTATTCTCTATCCTATCCTATCCTATCCTCTATCCTATCCTATCCTTTATAATATCCTATCCCCTATCCTATCCTATCCTCTATCATATCCTATCCTCTATCCTATCCTATCCTCTATCCTATCCTATCCTCTATCCTGTCCTATCCTCTATCCTATCCTATCCTCTATACTATCCTATCCTATCCTCTATCCTATCCTATCCTCTATCCTATCCTATCCTATCCTCTATCCTATGCTATCCTCTATCCTATCCTATCCTCTATCTTATCCTATCCTCTATCCTATCCTACCCTCTATCCTATCCTATCGTATCCTCTATCGTATCCTATCCTCTATCCTATCCTATCCTCTATTATATCCTATCCTCTATACTATCCTATCCTCTATCCTACCCTATCCTCTATCCTATCCTATCCTCTGTCCTATCCTATCCTCTATCATATCCTATCCTCTATCCTATTCTATCCTCTATCCTATCCTGTCCTCTATCCTATCCTATCCTCTATCCTATCCTATTCTCGATCCTATCCTATCGTATCCTCTGTCCTATCCTATCCACAATCCTATCCTATCCTCTATCGCATCCTATCCTCTATCCTATCCGATCCTCTATCCTATCCTATCCTCTATCATATCCTATCGTATCCCCTATCGTATCCTATCCTCTATCCTATCCTATCCTCTATTATATCCTATCCTCTATACTATCCTATCCTCTATCCTATTCTATCCTCTATCCTATCCTATCCTTTATTCTATCCAATCCCCTATACTATCCTCTATCCGATCCTATCCTCTATCCTATCCTATCCTCTATTCTATCCTATCCTCTATCTTATCCTAGCCTCTATCCTATCCTATCATCTATCCTATCCTATCCTCTATCCTATCCTATCCTCTATCATATCCTATCCTCTATCATATCCTATCCTCTATCCTATCCAATCCTCTATCCTATCCTATCCTCTATCCTATCCTATCGTATCCTCTATCCTATCCTAACGTATCCTCTATCCTATCCTATCCTCTATCCTATCCTCTATCCTATCCTATCCTCTGTCCTATCCTATCCTCTATCCTATCCTATTCTCTATCATATCCTATCCTCTATCCTATCCTATCCTCTATCCTATCCTATCCTATCCTCTATCCTCTATCCTATCCTATCCTATCCTCTATCCTATGCTATCCTCTATCCTATCCTCTATCCTTTCCTATCCTCTAACCTATCCTATCCTCTATGCTATCCTATCCTCTATCATATCCTATCCTCTATCCTATCCTATCCTCTATCCTATCCTATCCTCTATCATATCCTTTCCTCTATCCTATCCTATCCTCTATCCTATCTTATCCTCTATCTTATCCTATCCTCTATCCTATCCTATCATCTATCCTATCCTATCTTCTATCCTATCCTATCCTCTATCATATCCTATCCTCTATCCTATCCTATCCTCTATCCTATCCTATCCTCTATCCTATCCTATCCTCTATCCTATCCTATCCTCTATACTATCCTATCCTATCCTCTATCCTATCCTATCCTCTATCCTATAATATCATCTCTCCTATCCTATCCCCTATCCTATCCAATCCCCTATCCTATCCTCTATCGTATCCTATGCTCTATCCTATCCTATCCTCTATCCTATCCTATCCTTTATAATATCCTATCCTCTATCCTATCCTATCCTCTATAATATCGTATCCTCTATCATATCCTTTCCTCTTTCCTATAATATAATCTATCCTATCCTATCCTCTATCTTATCCTATCCTCTATCCTATCCTATCATCTATCCTATACTATCCTCTATCCTATCCTATCCTCTATCCTATCCTATCCTCTATCATATCCTATCCTCTATCCTATCCTATCCTCTATCCTATCTTATCCTCTATCTTATCCTATCCTCTATCCTATCCTATCATCTATCCTATCCTATCTTCTATCCTATCCTATCCTCTAGCATATCCTATCCTCTATCCTATCCTATCCTCTATCCTATAATATCATCTCTCCTATCCTATCCCCTATCCTATCCAATCCCCTATCCTATCCTCTATCGTATCCTATGCTCTATCCTATCCTATCCTCTATCCTATCCTATCCTCTATCCTATCCTATCCTATCCTCTATCCTATGCTATCCTCTATCCTATCCTATCCTCTATCCTATCCTATCCTCTATCCTATCCTACCCTCTATCCTATCCTATCGTATCCTCTATCGTATCCTATCCTCTATCCTATCCTATCCTCTATTATATCCTATCCTCTATACTATCCTATCCTCTATCCTACCCTATCCTCTATCCTATCCTATCCTCTGTCCTATCCTATCCTCTATCATATCCTATCCTCTATCCTATTCTATCCTCTATCCTATCCTATCTTCTATCCTATCCTATCCTCTATCCTATCCTATTCTCTATCCTATCCTATCCTATCCTCTATCCTATCCTATCCTCTATCCTATCCTATCCTTTATAATATCCTATCCTCTATCCTATCCTATCCTCTATCATATCCTATCCTCTATCCTATCCTATCCTCTATCCTATCCTATCCTCTATCTTATCCTATCCTCTATCCTATCCTATCATCTATCCTATACTATCCTCTATCCTATCCTATCCTCTATCCTATCCTATCCTCTATCATATCCTATCCTCTATCCTATCCTATCCTCTATCCTATCTTATCCTCTATCTTATCCTATCCTCTATCCTATCCTATCATCTATCCTATCCTATCTTCTATTCTATCCTATCCTCTATCATATCCTATCCTCTATCCTATCCTATCCTCTATCCTATCCTATCCTCTATCCTATCCTATCCTCTATCCTATCCAATCCTCTATACTATCCTATCCTATCCTCTATCCTATCCTATCCTCTATCCTATAACATCATCTCTCCTATCCTATCCCCTATCCTATCCAATCCCCTATCCTATCCTCTATCGTATCCTATGCTCTATCCTATCCAATCCTCTATCCTATCCTATCCTCTATCCTATCCTATCCTATCCTCTATTATATGCTATCCTCTATCCTATCCTATCCTCTATCCTATCCTATCCTCTATCCTATCCTACCCTCTATCCTATCCTATCGTATCCTCTATCGTATCCTATCCTCTATCCTATCCTATCCTCTATTATATCCTATTATCTATACTATCCTATCCTCTATCCTACCCTATCCTCTATCCTATCCTATCCTCTGTCCTATCCTATCCTCTATCATATCCTATCCTCTATCCTATTCTATCCTCTATCCTATCCTATCCTCTATCCTATCCTATCCTCTATCCTATCCTATTCTCTATCCTATCCTATCCTATCCTCTATCCTATCCTATCCTTTATAATATCCTATCCCCTATCCTATCCTATCCTCTATCATATCCTATCCTCTATCCTATCCTATCCTCTATCCTATCCTATCCTCTATCCTGTCCTATCCTCTATCCTATCCTATCCTCTATACTATCCTATCCTATCCTCTATCCTATCCTATCCTCTATCCTATCCTATCCTATCCTCTATCCTATGCTATCCTCTATCCTATCCTATCCTCTATCTTATCCTATCCTCTATCCTATCCTACCCTCTATCCTATCCTATCGTATCCTCTATCGTATCCTATCCTCTATCCTATCCTATCCTCTATTATATCCTATCCTCTATACTATCCTATCCTCTATCCTACCCTATCCTCTATCCTATCCTATCCTCTGTCCTATCCTATCCTCTATCATATCCTATCCTCTATCCTATTCTATCCTCTATCCTATCCTGTCCTCTATCCTATCCTATCCTCTATCCTATCCTATTCTCGATCCTATCCTATCGTATCCTCTGTCCTATCCTATCCACAATCCTATCCTATCCTCTATCGCATCCTATCCTCTATCCTATCCGATCCTCTATCCTATCCTATCCTCTATCATATCCTATCGTATCCCCTATCGTATCCTATCCTCTATCCTATCCTATCCTCTATTATATCCTATCCTCTATACTATCCTATCCTCTATCCTATTCTATCCTCTATCCTATCCTATCCTTTATTCTATCCAATCCCCTATACTATCCTCTATCCGATCCTATCCTCTATCCTATCCTATCCTCTATTCTATCCTATCCTCTATCTTATCCTAGCCTCTATCCTATCCTATCATCTATCCTATCCTATCCTCTATCCTATCCTATCCTCTATCATATCCTATCCTCTATCATATCCTATCCTCTATCCTATCCAATCCTCTATCCTATCCTATCCTCTATCCTATCCTATCGTATCCTCTATCCTATCCTAACGTATCCTCTATCCTATCCTATCCTCTATCCTATCCTCTATCCTATCCTATCCTCTGTCCTATCCTATCCTCTATCCTATCCTATTCTCTATCATATCCTATCCTCTATCCTATCCTATCCTCTATCCTATCCTATCCTATCCTCTATCCTCTATCCTATCCTATCCTATCCTCTATCCTATGCTATCCTCTATCCTATCCTCTATCCTTTCCTATCCTCTAACCTATCCTATCCTCTATGCTATCCTATCCTCTATCATATCCTATCCTCTATCCTATCCTATCCTCTATCCTATCCTATCCTCTATACTATCCTACCCTCTATCCTATCCTTTCGTATCCTCTATCGCATCCTATCCTCTATCCTATCCTATCCTCTATCCTGTCCTATCCTCTATCCTATCCTATCCTCTATACTATTCTATCCTATCCTCTATCCTATCCTATCCTCTATCCTATAATATCATCACTCCTATCCTATCCCCTATCCTATCCAATCCCCTATCCTATCCTCTATCGTATCCTATGCTCTATCCTATCCTATCCTCTATCCTATCCTATCCTATCCTCTATCCTATGCTATCCTCTATCCTATCCTATCCTCTATCCTATCCTATCCTCTATCCTATCCTATCCTATCCTCTATCCTATGCTATCCTCTATCCTATCCTATCCTCTATCTTATCCTATCCTCTATCCTATCCTACCCTCTATCCTATCCTATCGTATCCTCTATCGTATCCTATCCTCTATCCTATCCTATCCTCTATTATATCCTATCCTCTATACTATCCTATCCTCTATCCTACCCTATCCTCTATCCTATCCTATCCTCTGTCCTATCCTATCCTCTATCATATCCTATCCTCTATCCTATTCTATCCTCTATCCTATCCTGTCCTCTATCCTATCCTATCCTCTATCCTATCCTATTCTCGATCCTATCCTATCGTATCCTCTGTCCTATCCTATCCACAATCCTATCCTATCCTCTATCGCATCCTATCCTCTATCCTATCCGATCCTCTATCCTATCCTATCCTCTATCATATCCTATCGTATCCCCTATCGTATCCTATCCTCTATCCTATCCTATCCTCTATTATATCCTATCCTCTATACTATCCTATCCTCTATCCTATTCTATCCTCTATCCTATCCTATCCTTTATTCTATCCAATCCCCTATCCTATCCTCTATCCGATCCTATCCTCTATCCTATCCTATCCTCTATTCTATCCTATCCTCTATCTTATCCTAGCCTCTATCCTATCCTATCATCTATCCTATCCTATCCTCTATCCTATCCTATCCTCTATCATATCCTATCCTCTATCATATCCTATCCTCTATCCTATCCAATCCTCTATCCTATCCTATCGTCTATCCTATCCTATCGTATCCTCTATCCTATCCTAACGTATCCTCTATCCTATCCTATCCTCTATCCTATCCTCTATCCTATCCTATCCTCTATCCTATCCTATCCTCTATCCTATCCTATTCTCTATCATATCCTATCCTCTATCCTATCCTATCCTCTATCCTATCCTATCCTATCCTCTATCCTCTATCCTATCCTATCCTATCCTCTATCCTATGCTATCCTCTATCCTATCCTCTATCCTTTCCTATCCTCTATCCTATCCTATCCTCTATGCTATCCTATCCTCTATCATATCCTATCCTCTATCCTATCCTATCCTCTATCCTATCCTATCCTCTATACTATTCTACCCTCTATCCTATCCTTTCGTATCCTCTATCGCATCCTATCCTCTATCCTATCCTATCCTCTATCCTATCCTATCCTCTATACTATCCTATCCTCTATCCTATCCTATTCCCTATCCTATCCTATCGTATCCTCTGTCCTATCCTATCCTCGATCCTATCCTATCCTCTATCCTATCCTATCGTCTATCCTATCATATCCTCTATCTTATCCTATCCTCTATCCTATCCTATCCTCTATCCTATCCTATCCTCTATACTATCCTATCCTATCCTCTATCCTATCCTATCCTCTATCCTATAATATCATCTGTCCTATCCTATCCTCTATCCTATCCAATCCCCTATTCTATCCTCTATCGTATCCTATGCTCTATCCTATCCTATCCTCTATCCTATCCTATTCTCTATCCTATCCTATCGTATCCTCTGTCCTATCCTATCCTCGATCCTATCCTATCCTCTATCGTATCCTATCGTCTATCCTATCATATCCTCTATCCTATCCTACCCTCTATCCTATCCTTTCGTATCCTCTATCGCATCCTATCCTCTATCCTATCCTATCCTCTATCCTATCCTATCCTCTATACTATCCTATCCTCTATCCTATCCTATCCTCTATCCTATCCTATCCTCTATAATATCGTATCCTCTATCATATCCTATCCTCATTCCTATAATATCATCTGTCCTATCCTATCCTCTATCCTATCCTATCCTCTATCCTATAATATCATCTGTCCTATCCTATCCTCTATCCTATCCAATCCCCTATCCTATCCTCTATCGTATCCTATGCTCTATCCTATCCTATCCTCTATCCTATAATATTCTCTATCCTCTCCTATCGTATCCTCTGTCCTATCCTATCCTCGATCCTATCCTATCCTCTATCGTATCCTATAGTCTATCCTATCATATCCACTATCCTATCCTACCCTCTATCCTATCCTTTCGTATCCTCTATCGCATCCTAACCTCTATCCTATCCTATCCTCTATCCTATCCTATCCTCTATGCTATCCTATCCTCTATCATATCCTATCCTCTATCCTATCCTATCCTCTATCCTATCCTATCCTCTATCCTATCCTATCCTCTATAATAACGTATCCTCTATCATATCCTATCCTCATTCCTATAATATCATCTGTCCTATCCTATCCTCTATCCTATCCAATCCCCTATCCTATCCTCTATCGTATCCTATGCTCTATCCAATCCTATCATCTATCCTATCCTATCCTTCATCCTATCCTATTCTCTATCCTATCCTATCCTCTATCCTATCCTATCCTATCCTCTATAATATCGTATCCTCTATCATATCCTGTCCTCATTCCTATAATATCATCTGTCCCATCCTATCCTCTATCCTATCCTATCCTCTATCCTATCCTATCCTCTATCCTATAATATCCTCTATCGTATCCTATCGTCTATCCTATCATATCCACTATCCTATCCTACCCTCTATCCTATCCTTTCGTATCCTCTATCGCATCCTATCCTCTATCCTATCCTATCCTCTATCCTATCCTATCCTCTATGCTATCCTATCCTCTATGCTATCCTATCCTCTATCATATCCTATCCTCTATCCTATCCTATCCTCTATCCTATCCTATCCTCTATCCTATCCTATCCTCTATCCTATCCTATCCTCTATCCTATCCTATCCTCTATCCTATCCTATCCTCTATAATAACGTATCCTCTATCATATCCTATCCTCATTCCTATAATATCATCTGTCCTATCCTATCCTCTATCCTATCCAATCCCCTATCCTATCCTCTATCGTATCCTATGCTCTATCCTATCCTATCATCTATCCTATCCTATCCTCTATCCTATCCTATTCTCTATCCTATCCTATCCTCTATCCTATCCTATCCTCTATCCTATCCTATCCTCTATCCTATCCTATCCTCTATAATATCGTATCCTCTATCATATCCTATCCTCATTCCTATAATATCATCTGTCCCATCCTATCCTCTATCCTATCCTATCCTCTATCCTATCCTATCCTCTATCCTATAATATCATCTGTCCTATCCTATCCTCTATCCTATCCAATCCCCTATCCTATCCTCTATCGTATCTTATGCTCTATCCTATCCTATCCTCTATCCTATCCTATTCTCTATCCTATCCTATCGTATCCTCTGTCCTATCCTATCCTCGATCCTATCCTATCCTCTATCGTATCCTATCGTCTATCCTATCATATCCTCTATCCTATCCTACCCTCTATCCTATCCTTTCGTATCCTCTATCGCATCCTATCCTCTATCCTATCCTATCCTCTATCCTATCCTATCCTCTATGCTATCCTATCCTCTATCATATCCTATCCTCTATCCTATCCTATCCTCTATCCTATCGTATCCTCTATCCTATCCTATCCTCTATCCTATCCTATCCTCTATAATATCGTATCCTCTATCATATCCTATCCTCATTCCTATAATATCATCTGTCCTATCCTATCCTCTATCCTATCCAATCCCCTATCCTATCCTCTATCGTATCCTATGCTCTATCCTATCGTATCATCTATCCTATCCTATCCTCTATCCTATCTTATTCTCTATCCTATCCTATCCTCTATCCTATCCTATCCTCTATCCTATCCTATCCTCTATCCTATCCTATCCTCTATCCTATCCTATCCTTTATAATATCCTATCCTCTATCCTATCCTATCCTCTATAATATCGTATCCTCTATCATATCCTTTCATCTTTCCTATAATATCATCTATCCTATCCTATCCTCTATCGTATCCTATGCTCTATCCTATCGTATCATCTATCCTATCCTATCCTCTATCCTATCTTATTCTCTATCCTATCCTATCCTGTATCCTATCCTATCCTCTATCATATCCTATCCTCTATCCTATCCTATCCTCTATCCTATCTTATCCTCTCTCTTATTCTATCCTCTATCCTATCCTATCCTCTATCATATCCTATCCTCTATCCTATCCTATCCTCTATCCTATCCTATCCTCTATACTATCCTACCCTCTATCCTATCCTTTCGTATCCTCTATCGCATCCTATCCTCTATCCTATCCTATCCTCTATCCTATCCTATCCTCTATACTATCCTATCCTCTATCCTATCCTATTCTCTATCCTATCCTATCGTATCCTCTGTCCTATCCTATCCTCTATCCTATCCTATCGTCTATCCTATCATATCCTCTATCTTATCCTATCCTCTATCCTATCCTATCCTCTATCCTATCCTATTCTCTATCCTATCCTATCGTATCCTCTGTCCTATCCTATCCTCGATCCTATCCTATCCTCTATCGTATCCTATCGTCTATCCTATCATATCCTCTATCCTATCCTACCCTCTATCCTATCCTTTCGTATCCTCTATCGCATCCTATCCTCTATCCTATCCTATCCTCTATCCTATCCTATCCTCTATACTATCCTATCCTCTATCCTATCCTATCCTCTATCCTATCCTATCCTCTATCCTATAATATCATCTGTCCTATCCTATCCTCTATCCTATCCAATCCCCTATCCTATCCTCTATCGTATCCTATGCTCTATCCTATCCTATCCTCTATCCTATAATATTCTCTATCCTATCCTATCGTATCCTCTGTCCTATCCTATCCTCGATCCTATCCTATCCTCTATCGTATCCTATCGTCTATCCTATCATATCCTCTATCCTATCCTACCCTCTATCCTATCCTTTCGTATCCTCTATCGCATCCTATCCTCTATCCTATCCTATCCTCTATCCTATCCTATCCTCTATGCTATCCTATCCTCTATCATATCCTATCCTCTATCCTATCCTATCCTCTATCCTATCCTATCCTCTATCCTATCCTATCCTCTATCCTATCCTATCCTCTATGCTATCCTATCCTCTATCATATCCTATCCTCGATCCTATCCTATCCTCTATCGTATCCTATCGTCTATCCTATCATATCCTCTATCCTATCCTATCCTCTATAATATCGTATCCTCTATCATATCCTATCCTCATTCCTATAATATCATCTGTCCTATCCTATCCTCTATCCTATCCAATCCCCTATCCTATCCTCTATCGTATCCTATGCTCTATCCTATCCTATCATCTATCCTATCCTATCCTCTATCCTTTCCTATTCTCTATCCTATCCTATCCTCTATCCTATCCTATCCTCTATCCTATCCTATCCTCTATAATATCGTATCCTCTATCATATCCTTTCATCTTTCCTATAATATCATCTATCCTATCCTATCCTCTATCTTATCCTATCCTCTATCCTATCCTATCATCTATCCTATACTATCCTCTATCCTATCCTATCCTGTATCCTATCCTATCCTCTATCATATCCTATCCTCTATCCTATCCTATCCTCTATCCTATCTTATCCTCTATCTTATCCTATCCTCTATCCTATCCGATCCTCTATCATATCCTATCCTCTATCCTATCCTATCCTCTATCCTATCCTATCCTCTATACTATCCTACCCTCTATCCTATCCTTTCGTATCCTCTATCGCATCCTATCCTCTATCCTATCCTATCCTCTATCCTATCCTATCCTCTATACTATCCTATCCTCTATCCTATCCTATCCTCTATCCTATCCTATCGTATCCTCTATCGTATACTATCCTCTATCCTATCCTATCGTATCCTCTGTCGTATCCTATCCTCTATCCTATCCTATCCTCTATCATATCCTATCCTCTATCCTATCCTATACTCTATCCTATTTTATCCTCTATCTTACCCTATCCTCTATCCTATCCTCTATCCTATCCTATCCTCTATCCTATCCTATCCTCTATCATATCCTATCCTCTATCCTATCCTATCCGCTATCCTACCCTATCCTCTATCGTCTCCTATCATCTATCCTATCCTATCCTCTATCATATCCTATCGTATCCCCTATCGTATCCTATCCTCTATCCTATCCTATCCTCTATTATATCCTATCCTCTATACTATCCTATCCTCTATCCTATTCTATCCTCTATCCTATCCTATCCTATCCTCTACCGTCTCCTATCCTGTATCCGATCCAATGCCCTATCGTCTACAGTATCATATTTTCTATCCTATCCAATCCTCTATCCTATCCGATCCTCTATCATATCCGATCCACTATCATATCCTATCCTCTATCCTATCCTATCCTCTATCCTATCCTATCCTCTATCCTATAATATCATCTGTCCTATCCTATCCTATATCCTATCCAATCCCCTATCCTATTTTTTTTTTTTTTTTCCGAGGAGGTTGTAACCGTTTATTTTATCTTTTAACGCTTCCTGTGCGTGATCGGCAATGATCACACTTCTTGAATCAAGGGACGGTTACCACCCTTGGATAGCTCGGTTCGTGTCTGTGAGACGGAGAGGTTCTATCTACTTTTAAATCAATCGGAGATGATGTGGGAGGTAGAATGACAGTATATTTTGTCCTTAATGCTTTACAATTTGTTTATGCGTTCGCGTGACGCAGTACGACTTTAAATTCTATTGAGTATACAATTCTAGTTTAATGTTCGCCCATTTCATTAAGCTCTATTATATAAATCATCACCGTGGTGGTGCGCTCGTTTGATTTCAATGGCCTCTACGCCTAGATGTTTCGGCTCGATAGCGCGATTCGCGTTCGGTATTCTTTTATGATTTCGTGACGGTCTTTCGACGGATGTGAACGCGTCACGATTTACCCGATTGACGGAGGGCCGCCGCAGCACACTTGCACTCGGCTGATTTCTCAGGAAGAGTGCAAGTGTGGCGTCGCGTACAAAGTGTCCGTCACTCTTCCGACCCTGAGGATCGCATCGATCGTCACTGGTAGTGGGTTACGATGCTTTCCGGTGTCGGGGAGGTGACTTCAACCGCACTAACCCGTACGCGGATCACAACGCGATATTCGTGATCCCGGAGGGCCGTCGCAGCACCCCCGCACTCGGCTGATTTCTCAGGAAGAGTACAAGTGTGGCGACGCGTACAAAGTGTCCGTCACTCTTCCGACCCTGAGGATTGCATCGATCGTCGCTTGTAGCGGGTTACGATGCCTTCCGGTGTCGGGGAGGTGACTTCAACCGCACTAACCCGTACGTGTATCACGACGCGATGTTCGTGATTCCCGGAGGGCCGTCGCAGCACACTCGCACTCGGCTGATTTCTCAGGAAGAGTACAAGTATGGCGACGAGTACAAAGTGTCCGTTACTCTTCTGACCCTGAGGATTGCATCAATCGTCACTTTCAGTGGGTTATGATGCTTTCCGGTATCGGGAAGGTAACTTCCACTGTACTAACCCGTATGCGTATCACGACGCGTTATTCGCGATTCCCGGAGGGCCGTCGCAGCACACTCTCACTCGGCTGATTTCTCAGGAAGAGTACAAGTATGGCGACGAGTACCAAGCGTCCGTTACTCTTCCGACCCTGAGGATTGCATCAATCGTCACTTTCAGTGGGTTAAGATGCCTTCCGGTATCGGGGAGGTAACTTCTACTGCACTAACCCGTACGTGGACTACGACACGATATTCTCAAAGATGGAAGACACTCGGGATTGACACGTTATCCTCGTCTCGTCACCTCACCTGGATTACTATGATGTTTATTTGCTGTCGTGCAGTTTGCACGACCAGCTCCTCGGTTTGAGGTGTGCGCGAGGCGAGGGCAACGTAGTCGGTTTGACTATCGTTCCCGAGTCGGTTTGACTCTCACCGCCGCGTACCGAATTTATGGGATCTTCCCGGATCCGCGTGTTCGCCCGATCGCGCCTAGACGTAGAGTGCTGGATCTATCGCTCGCATCGACCTCCTTCGATCGCTATCGAGTGGGGATCGATGCTTGCGCATACTAATTGGTGGGAGATCCTGCGACCCTTTGTTACGAAAAGGACAGCAGGACGACGCGGAACGCTGTGGTGGGGGCCCGCGTCACTCAGGCAACGCGTTGCTTGATCGATATGTAATCGATACGGTTACATATGCCCCCCCCCCCCCACTGAATTCGCGACTGCAGTCGCAGGAACGCAGTCTAGATGCACTGCAGTCGCGATGTATAAACAAACAAAGTTCTTGAAAACGAAAGGAAAATATATTGCTCTGACATTTAACTAAATAATATTTACTTGACCAAACGAGGACTCTTAAAAGGAAATTTTTATTTTGCGTTCCCACTCAAACTTGATGTAACATAACGGAAAAAAGGAAAAAAAAAAAAAAATGTTTTGAGAATTAATAAAATAATATTGACTTGAGTAAACTAGCATACTGACGTTCTTTTGCGCACCCTTAATCAAAACAATAACTAAAAATTTCTATGTGTCACCAACAAACAAAAAAAAGACATTTCTTTTGCGCATCCCCTTACGCTTAATGTAACAACAGAAGGAGAGAAAAGAAAATATACTGCTTTGAAATTTAACAAAAAAAAGTAATATTACCTTGGCTTGCCTTTGTAATATTGCCTTGAGCAAACGGGCTCTTTTGCACGTACCTTAAAATTTATATTAACTTATATAACTAAGAGTAAAACGAAAAGAAAAAAAAAAAAAACTAATTATTTTTCTTTTTTTTTTATCGCTTATCGTTTCGTGGTGATTCTAGCAGCTCGTGGATGAGCTCTTCCGTGAGCGGGAGGAGGCCGAGTGGGTCCTTGGGATCCAGGTCAGCTACCTCCACCTCGTAGTCTTCCACCTGGTCCCAGGAGAAATCCAGGTTTTCCTTTGAAGACTCCGGAGGAAGCCCCGGGCTGAGTTCCGCTGCATGCGGCTGGCGATGGTTGTCGTTATCCTGTGGGATTACCTCCCACGAGAGGTCTAATTCCTTCACCGGCGTTGACGGACCAGCCGTTGTGGAGGGTTTAATCTGGTGACTGACCCTAGTGGTCCCAGTTAACGGACCCTTCTTCGGTGTTTGTACCCGTGCGTGAGTTTTTCGTAGCGTGGCTTGCGTGGCCACGCCGCCACGATACCGGGATCCACGACCGATGGACCAGGGCCGCGGTACTATTGTCGGTATCGTTAATTCTGGGATTTCGTGATAATGGAGATCCATCCCCGTTTGTGTGGGCCTGGATACCATAGCCCATGAGGCGTAGGCCTGCGTGCCCACCTCGCGTTTCTCAACGGTTACGTTTTGGTTTTCCATTGCGAACTGTGTCTCAATGTTAGTTTCCGCGCGTATTTATAGGCCATAGGTTTGGGGATTCTTGGAATCCTTGCCTCGACATAATTCTGTTTATCTGCTGGGTGCTCTAGTTTTGCACGTTGGCTTTGTTCGCATCGTACCTGTTGTGTTTACGTTATGTGCTTCCTTGTCTGGCCGATGATATTGCCGGAGACTTGTCGCGTGGAATGTGCCTCTGATAGCTCCTGTCTGCGGGCGTCGCAGAACGTACGTCGCGGGACCTTTTCTCTCTTTCACCTCGTACGGTCCTTCGTATAGGTGAAAGAACTTTGCGACTTCTCGCTCAACGGCGTTTGAAATGGGATTCGTTCTTAGCAGGACAGTGTCACCGATGTCAAATTGTACGTGCGTCCTACCCTTGTTTGCTCGTTCGCATCGTTTACGCGCCTTTCGTGACACATTACGGAATGCTAGTTGCAATTTTTGTTCCACTGTTCCGTCGCTCAGTTTTTCTTGAATAAACCATTTGGTCCATGGTCGTGTGGGCGGTTTTCCCAGAAGGAGCTCCATCGGCGTGAAACCCGTACTGTCGTGTATCACCTCGTTACAGCAGGTTTCCACCACTTTCACCCATATGGCCCACGATGTATGTGCCTTTGCCGCTAGCGTGCGGAATATTCGCCCAATTTCGCGATTCACTCTCTCGACAGGGTTACTTTGAGGATGTCTAACCGATGATAATATGTGTTGGATCCCTTCTTCGTGTAACCTCTGTGTCCACTTTTTAGAGGTGAATTGGGTCCCATGGTCCGTCAGCATTTTCTGTGGCTTACCATATTGCGGGATGTAGTTTTTAAAGATGCGCGTGAGCGTTATTGCCGTCGTCGCGTTTTTAACAGAATAGAGCTTAACGAACTTAGTAAATAGTTCTTCAATTACTAAGATATATTTTACACCTCCCCTTGATGTTGGTAATGGACCATAGTAGTCTATTGAAACGATCTCTAGTGGCTTTTTGGGCAAAATTGTTTGCAGATCGAAATGCAAAGCATGTGTTGGAATTTTAACACGTTGACAAATATCGCACGTAGCTATCAATTTACGCGCATATCGGTGAAGTTTTGGAACATAAAAACTTTCAGCAACAAGTGCTATGGTTTTGTCGCTACCGAGATGCGCGTATATTTCATGCACTTCCGTAATTAGTCGGTCACGCAGCTGAGCGGGAATCACGGCCCTGACTTTACCGGTCCGATCCACGTGATATAAAGTATTCTCGTGGATTCTATACCTTTTGATGGTACATTTATCCTGCCGGGAATACTTTTCTATAATCGCGCGGATCCTGTCGTCCCCCTGTTGCCAATTAGACAAACTTTTAAGCGCCTTTGCGAGTTTCGTGGACATGGCTTGCGCCACCGCGGCGAGGATGGGTACTCGAGTTTCGCGGCCTACGTTGTCTTTGTCTGACTCGTTATACGACCGGCTCATTACGTCTGCTGGGATGTTTTCCTTGCCCGGTCGGTACCGAATTTCGACGCGGTAATCTTGAATTGACAAAATCCACCGCGTGAGACGCTGGTTTAATAGCTTACTGCTCATTAGGAAAGTGATTGCCTTGTGGTCAGTTAACAGTATTATTTTTGCACCATATACATAGGATCTAAACTTTCCCAATGCCCAGACTATCGCTAATAATTCTTTTTCGGTGGTAAAATACGTTAATTCTGGTCCTTTCAACGTTCGACTCGCGAATGCTACTGGCCGCAGATTTCCCGTCGCGTCTCGCTGCTCGATCACGGCTCCGACTGCAACGAAGCTCGCGTCGGTGGCCAGGTAAAATTCTCTGCTGGCGTCCGCATATTGCAGTGCCACTTCTTTACAGAAAATTTGCTTCGCTTTTTCGAGCGCTGCCTCTTGTGCCTCGTTCCATGACCATCGTTTTCCCTTTTTTAAGAGGGTCAGTAATGGTGTTGTGACATCAGCATGCTTGTCCGTGAACTTGCTGTAGTAATTTATGAGTCCGAGAAATCCACGTAGCTGTTTTACGTTTCGTGGTACCGGAAATTCTCGAATTGCTGCGAGTTTTTCCGGATCTTGTTTTAATCCTTCTGCCGACAAGACGTGGCCGAGGAATTTGATTTCTCGTCTCATAAAGTGACATTTATCCAAGTTGACAGTAAGGTTGTGCGCCTCCAATCGCTCCAACAAGGTCATCAGGTGTTCCATGTGCTCTTCGAATGTTCTTGAGAAGCATAAGATATCATCAATGAAGTTCACCACGAAACCCTCCATTCCTTCAAGTACCCGCCGTAGGGCTCTGACCAGACTTGCACTGCTTGTCTTGAGGCCAAACGGTGTTACTACGTATTCATAGCACCTCCCGCGATACATGAAAGCAGTGTACTTTCGTGATGCTTTTGTTAGTGGAATTTGCCAGAAGCTGCTCGTTAGATCGAGACTTGTGAGAAAATCCACCTTCTTGAAGCGTTGGAAGATTGCATCCGGTGTTTCTGACATTTCGTGGTCGTCAACAAGAGCTTGATTCAGCATTCTGGCGTCCAGACATAGACGGAGCGATCCGTTCTTTTTTAATACGGGAACCACTGGATTGATATACGGGCTCTTGCTGGGTTGTATGATGTTATTGTCCAGCATTCTTTGTATCTCCGCATCGGCCGCCTCTAGATATTTTAGTGGTGTGGGATATGTCCTGCAAAAATACGGGGTGTCCGCCTTTACGTGCAGGTGATGTTCATAGCACGTAAGACGTCCTATCTCCTCTTTCCAAACTCGGGGAAAGGACTCGATCACCCGTTGCAGTTCTTTCTTTTGCCGGGGAGTTGCTTGAACGGCTTCCAATGATGTTAGATTGTCTTGACGCGTGACAGAACCTTTTATTGTTCTGAGCGCTTCCGTTTCGGCACTTTCTTGATTCATCTTGATGACGACTCCTGTTCTGTCGGTTGATATTATTAGTGTGTCATTTGCAAAGTCGATCGTAGCCTTTGACTTTCGTAACGTGTCTACGCCTATGATCAGATCACAGATTAGTCCGGGAACGATTACTACCGGAGCTTCTAATGCAACCTCTGGGTGCGTGATGGTTACCCATATTTGTTTTTTCAGTCGGGCTGATTTACTGCCCGTTGCTCCAATTACGACTGCTCCCGAGACTGGTAGCATGGGGCACTTCTTCAAGTGACCTTGATGTTTCAGGTACCATTCTTCTGACATAGCTGTTACGGTGCTGCCTGTATCGACGAGAGCTTTAACGGGAACGCCCTCGATTTTCAAGTAGACCTCTGGACTGTTATTGGTCCCTAGGACTGGTCTTGATTGGTGACATTCCTCGTTGGTGAGGTCACGTCGGAGGTCTCCGAAAATCGATCCAACTGTTAAGCAGAGGTCTTCCCTAGATGGTTCCTTGGAGGTGGCTCTTATCTGAGTGGGGAAGTCGCTCAGATGTTCTTCTGAGTTCCTCCTTACTCGTTTTCCGAGATGGATATTTCTTCTTCACCAATTCCAATGCCTTCTTCAGGGTTTTCTTCCTCTACCTGCGCCGCTCGAATGTGAGTCGGGCGAGGATTCCATCGTCGATCCTCCTGATTTCGACCCTCGGGACGCCGCTCTTGCTGTGAATAATTTTCCCTAGATGGACGTGGGATTTCTGGCGCCCTGCGTTGATACTCGCCCATTTGACGCTGAGGTTCCCTTGAAGGTCGTTGGCTAGTTTCGTTGGACTGCGGGCGCGGCCCGCTCGACCCGTATGTTTGGCTCCGGGGTGGTGGTTCGTAGCTCGGACGTGGAATCCATTCCTTTTCGCCAGATTGTCTTTCGTTCGTCCGCTGCCGGTTGACCGTTCCGCCATTATCGAATCGTTCTAATAAAGCCAAGAACGAATCGATGGTAGTTATGTTCTGTCCCAAAACGCAGTCGTCCACTGCTTGCGTAAAATGTCGGGCAAGAGACAATACGATTTCCTCGTCAGCAGGTCGTGGTACGAGGTCACGTGCGCTTCCGATCAACCTCATGGCATACGCCACGCGTGTCAATCCGGGTTCTGGGCGATATACACCGGAATCGAGGTTATCCTTTATTTTTCTTTGGATGGCCGTGCTCCAAAATCGTTCGAGGAATAGTCGGGAAATATGATTCCACGAAGTCACTTGTTCGGTGACTATGTCCCACCATTCGCTTGCCACCCCTTTTAGTGCCTGCGTAATGATAAACTTTAGCTCATCGTCTGGCACTCGTGCGGCCTCGATGAATTGCCGCATCTCGCGGAGAAACCTCGGAGGTTTTTCCGTAGCTTTTCCCTCGAAAACTGGGAGTTTGGGTTTTACGGCGAATGGCCTTGATGCGGCAAATTGCGATGCCTCTAACCTCGTGGATTCGTACGCTTGCCATCGGTTATTGGGAGCCTCTGGCTGGATGGAGACGCGTGGACGGTTCATCCCTCTTGAGATGTGTTGTTCGATGCGTTGCTCACGAGAATGAGGTTCTCTTGCATCTTCATGTGAGGCAACGCGGCGTGGTATCTCCGACAGCGCGAGAACTTCGTCGAAGCCGTCGTGCATCTCCTTACGGAGACGCTCCTCGATCTCTGCGGCCAGCAGTGATTCGCGGTCTATTCGTGTTTCTATTTCGCGCCTCCAATCTCGCATCTCGCGCTTGTGCGCACTAATCCTGTCGTATAACTCGTCGTTGCTAATCATGGTTTCCCTGATTTCGGCTAACCTCGCATCGAGTTCTTGTTCGCGTTTTTTGTTGGCCTCTATTTCGCGATCTAATCGTGATTCTACTGCGAGTTTCCAGTCAGCAATTTGTGCACGGGCTTCCGCGTTTTCAACGTGCATACCCATCCCCGCGGCGAGCTTAACCTCGAGTTGGAGGATTCGTTCGTCCTGTCGCGAAATTTTTGATCGTAAGTCGCGAATCAAATCGCGCAACTGCTCTATACTCATCGCGTCAAGGTGGTCGTCAAGTTGGTCTTTTGGCGGAGAAACTACGTTTGTCCCGGAACCTGACTCGATATTTCTCACAACGACTGGTGTCCCCGGATTTTTCCGCGACCTTGCTCGAGTTTCAGTTGACATGTTTAAGGTCAATTCCGATTGGTTTAATGTAACTGAACCTCGCCGTCCCTGTTCGGGCGCCAAATATGTAACCGTTTATTTTATCTTTTAACGCTTCCTGTGCGTGATCGGCAATGATCACACTTCTTGAATCAAGGGACGGTTACCACCCTTGGATAGCTCGGTTCGTGTCTGTGAGACGGAGAGGTTCTATCTACTTTTAAATCAATCGGAGATGATGTGGGAGGTAGAATGACAGTATATTTTGTCCTTAATGCTTTACAATTTGTTTATGCGTTCGCGTGACGCAGTACGACTTTAAATTCTATTGAGTATACAATTCTAGTTTAATGTTCGCCCATTTCATTAAGCTCTATTATATAAATCATCACCGTGGTGGTGCGCTCGTTTGATTTCAATGGCCTCTACGCCTAGATGTTTCGGCTCGATAGCGCGATTCGCGTTCGGTATTCTTTTATGATTTCGTGACGGTCTTTCGACGGATGTGAACGCGTCACGATTTACCCGATTGACGGAGGGCCGCCGCAGCACACTTGCACTCGGCTGATTTCTCAGGAAGAGTGCAAGTGTGGCGTCGCGTACAAAGTGTCCGTCACTCTTCCGACCCTGAGGATCGCATCGATCGTCACTGGTAGTGGGTTACGATGCTTTCCGGTGTCGGGGAGGTGACTTCAACCGCACTAACCCGTACGCGGATCACAACGCGATATTCGTGATCCCGGAGGGCCGTCGCAGCACCCCCGCACTCGGCTGATTTCTCAGGAAGAGTACAAGTGTGGCGACGCGTACAAAGTGTCCGTCACTCTTCCGACCCTGAGGATTGCATCGATCGTCGCTTGTAGCGGGTTACGATGCCTTCCGGTGTCGGGGAGGTGACTTCAACCGCACTAACCCGTACGTGTATCACGACGCGATGTTCGTGATTCCCGGAGGGCCGTCGCAGCACACTCGCACTCGGCTGATTTCTCAGGAAGAGTACAAGTATGGCGACGAGTACAAAGTGTCCGTTACTCTTCTGACCCTGAGGATTGCATCAATCGTCACTTTCAGTGGGTTATGATGCTTTCCGGTATCGGGAAGGTAACTTCCACTGTACTAACCCGTATGCGTATCACGACGCGTTATTCGCGATTCCCGGAGGGCCGTCGCAGCACACTCTCACTCGGCTGATTCCTCAGGAAGAGTACAAGTATGGCGACGAGTACCAAGCGTCCGTTACTCTTCCGACCCTGAGGATTGCATCAATCGTCACTTTCAGTGGGTTAAGATGCCTTCCGGTATCGGGGAGGTAACTTCTACTGCACTAACCCGTACGTGGACTACGACACGATATTCTCAAAGATGGAAGACACTCGGGATTGACACGTTATCCTCGTCTCGTCACCTCACCTGGATTACTATGATGTTTATTTGCTGTCGTGCAGTTTGCACGACCAGCTCCTCGGTTTGAGGTGTGCGCGAGGCGAGGGCAACGTAGTCGGTTTGACTATCGTTCCCGAGTCGGTTTGACTCTCACCGCCGCGTACCGAATTTATGGGATCTTCCCGGATCCGCGTATTCGCCCGATCGCGCCTAGACGTAGAGTGCTGGATCTATCGCTCGCATCGACCTCCTTCGATCGCTATCGAGTGGGGATCGATGCTTGCGCATACTAATTGGTGGGAGATCCTGCGATCCTTTGTTACGAAAAGGACAGCAGGACGACGCGGAACGCTGTGGTGGGGGCCCGCGTCACTCAGGCAACGCGTTGCTTGATCGATATGTAATCGATACGGTTACAAGGTAATCTCGTTACGGATACCCGAACCCCCCCGGGGGGGGGGTGGTCCGGGTTATGTGGGACTCCTCGGCTGGTTGGTGCAACGCCGAGTATACCCACTAACTCCTCCCCGTCCGTCCCTAGGCTCTTGGGGGCACCCGTGCTCTGCGCGCGCATGTCAATCCGGTGTGCCCCCGCCTTAGCATACCACCCAGGGGGGACGCGGCCCCCTCCCGTACCTACTCTATCCGAAGGCACCACGCAACGGACGACGTGGCGCTTTCCCCCCTGTTAGGCCGCCCGATGAGCATCCGAGCCCCCGCTCGAGATGCCCGGCGGCCTCCGGGGACGCCGTTGGTGACCGAGTGTAAGGGGATATCCGATCCCCCGCCTCGAGATCATCAAGGGCGTCCCCGCTCGCGTCAGAGGCGTCGCAACGGGGGTACGCCCCCGGGGCGTACCCTGCGCCGCCTCCCCCCCCTTCGGCCGGGATCGTGATTACGCTCCCGATCCCGTTCCGCAGCCTCCTTCCGCAGCATAACCCGCTCGCAGAAGGAAGCGAACCCCCTCCACGCCTCCTCGCCACCGGCTGCCGCAGCGACGACAGCCGGGAGCGAGAGGTCGTGGCCCACCGCGCGCCGCAGGGCACGGCGCTCTCCCCCCCATGCCGGACACTCCTCCAGAGTGTGTTGCGCCGTGTCCCGCGGCTCGCCGCAGTGGTGACACGCCTCCTCGGTCTCCCTCCCGATGCGACACAGGTAGTCGCCGAAGCACCCGTGCCCGCTCATCACCTGCGTCACACGGTAGGAGACCCTATGCCCCATCCATCCCCTGTTCCATTGATCGAACACCGGGAGGATGGCCCGAACGGCCCGCCTCTCGCCCTCCCTCGTCCCGGGAAGGCTATCGCGCCACTCCCGGGCTGCGTGCCGCCGAGCATGTCGCCTGAGCTCATCCACCATGAGCCGCGCCTGATCCGGGGCCACCCCCCGGAGCCGGAGTTCCCTGGAGTGCGTATGCACATCCGCCAACACGCGGGCCTCCAGCTCGAGGGGGATCAGCCCCGACATCACCATCGCCGTCGCGTATGAAATGGTGCGGTACCCCCGCACGATGCCTATGGCCAGCCTGCGCTCGATGCGACGCAGCAGCGACCGTGTGCCGCCACTGCGCCCCCTAGCCAAGACATCGCGCGCCCACACAGGGGCTCCGTACAGGACCAAAACTCGCACCACCACCGCGAACAGACGACGCACCCGTCCACAGGGTCCCCCGAGATTCGGGAGAAGGCGACCGAGCGCAGCGGTCGCCCTCTCCGCCCGGGGCGCCAGCGACTCAAGGTGGCGGTCAAAACGCCACCGGCCGTCAAGCTCGAGTCCCAGGTACCGCATCTGGGACCCGACCTTGACCATCCCCTCCCCCACGCAGATCCAGCACTGGGGAGGCGCCGCCAACCGGGCCGAGCGGAGAAACCACATGGCCCTGGTTTTCTCGACGGACACCTCTAGGCCCAGCGACCGGATCGCGCGCACCGCGCGCCACGCGCCGCGCTCCGCCAGGCAGATGGCCTCCTTCGCATACCTCCCGGTGGCCAATACCAGCGTGTCGTCGGCGTAACACGTCAGGCTGACCCCGGGAGGCATCTCCTCCCGCAGGACGCGATCGTACGCAAGATTCCACAGCAACGGGCCCAACACCGAGCCCTGCGGAACCCCGCGCACGACGCCCCTGCGCACCATCCCGTACCGGCCGGGATACTCTATACCCCTGTCGGAGAGATAGCTCCCAATCACCCTTCTGAGATACAGAGGCACCCGGTGGAAGACCAGGGCCTCCATTATCCGATCCCAGGGGACGGTGTTGAACGCGTTAGCGATATCCAAGGATATCGCCAACGCAACACCGCCCCCCCTCGTACAGGCCTCCGAGAGAGCCCTCACCCGCCGAATAGCGTCGACGGTGGAGAGACCCTCCCGGAAGCCGAATTGAACCCCGCTCAGATCGGGGACCCCTCCCGCCGACAGGTGCCGGACGAGGCGTCCAACGAGTACGCGCTCGAACAACTTCCCCGCCTCGTCCAGCAGACAAATTGGCCGGTACCCTGAGGGCGAGTCCCGGGACTTGCCCCCCTTCGGAAGGAGGACCAACCTGCCCGACTTCCACTCCGTGGGGAACACCCCCTCCCTCAGACAGCCGTTATACAGCTGCCGGAGTTCGGCGGCGAGTCCCCCCTCCAGGGCCAAGACCAACGCGCGGCCCGGCACCCCGTCCGGGCCCGGGGCCTTGCGGCCCACCCGCCGCGCCCTGGCCATCGCCTCACCCAGCTCGCCGGCCGACACCTCCCACTCTGCGGACCAGGAGAGAGGCTCCTGTTCCCAATGGGAGCGGCGCAGTTGTCCCCCCTCTCGCGGGAAGAGGGACGCCACCACTCCCTCGAGCAGGTGGGGGTCCATCGACTCCGTCACCGGAGGCGCCCACGCGCGCAGCTTGTTCATGACAAGCTTGTACGGGCGCCCCCATGGATCGGAGTCCACCGTGCCGACGAGCTCCGACCACGCGTCGGCCTTGGCCCGCGCGATAGCCCTGCGGAGAACCCCGAGCGCGGCTCGGTACTCCCCGCCGAGCTTCGCCGTCGCCTCCTCGTCGTCGCGCCTTCTACGCGCTCGGCCGTACCGACGCCGCGCGGCATTGCAGGCACGCCGGAGCTCCGCAATGCCGGCGGACCACCAGTACGCCGCCCTCCTGGGGGCGAACCGGCTGCGGGGCATGGCGGTGTCGCACACCGCCGTCATTACCTCCCGCAGCCGCCTCGCCCCTTGCGCAGGCGCCAGCTCGGACAGGGCCGGCCCCGTCCATGTCGCCGCGGCTACCGCGGCCCCGAACGCGTCCGCGTCCAGCCGCTTCAAGGCCCATCGCGGCCGTCGGTCCCCCCGGCCCGGCCGGGAATCCCGCGCGTGGAGGGTGGGCCACACGTCCATGACGATGGGCGTATGGTCTGACGCAATCTCTATCTCCTCGGCCACCCTCCATCCCGACACCCGGCGCACGGCCGAGGGAGTCCCCCATGTCAGGTCGACAATCGAGACCCCCTGCGGACGCACGCACGTCGGCGTGGATCCCCGGTTAATCAACCGGAGATCCAGGCCGGCCGCCCAGGTTAACACCTCGCTACCCCTAGTGGTCGTTCTGGGACTCCCCCACGATACCGCGTGGGCATTGAAGTCTCCCAAAACGAGAACCGGGCGGGCGCTGCACCGCGCGATGCAGCTGTTCAGCCCGCCCAGGAACCCCCGAAATTGATCGAGGCCACAGCTCGGCGAGATGTAGATCCCGACAACCGCGATGTCCCCCCATTGCACCGCCACGAATCCCTCGCCCCGCTCCAGAAGGGTGACCGACGGGGACCCGGGGCGGCTTCCCGCCACTATTACTACGGAGCCGATCTCGTCCCCCACCCAGAAGGGGTGTTCGGGGATTGCGTACGGCTCCGCCGCAACTGCCAGCCCAGCCCCCCACTCGCGCACGGCTTGGACAAACAGGTCGTGTGCCGCGCGCGAGTGGTTGAGGTTCGCCTGCAGAACCGGAGTAGGATTAAAAGTACCTACTCTAACATGGGCTCTGCAGAGTCCCCTCCCTGGGAGGTCCAGGCCCCCGGCGCCGTCTGCGGCCGCTGCGCGGATGCAGCCCCAGACGCGCCCTTCTCTTTCGTCGCCGCGCGGCCCCTCTTGGGAGCCGGGGCACACGCTTTGGCCCCGAATCTATGGCCCGATGGTCTCCCCAGGTCCGCGCAGAGCGGACACCTGGGGGCGGCCTTACAGGCCGAAGCCCGGTGCTCCGCCGCCCCGCAGCGGTAGCACATCGCGCCTCTGTCGACCGCGCTCTTGCATGTCGCCCGCGTGTGCCCCGTCTCCAAACAACGGAAGCATTGGAGGGGCCGCTCCCTCAGCGCCTCGACGCGGGCCGAGGACCAGCCGACCAGCAGCCGGCCTCCCGCCAACACTTTCTTGACGGCCGCGAGGGGGCCCTGGGCCCAACAGGAGCCCAGCGCCTGCTCCGAGGCGGGTCTGCGGATCTCGCCGACCCGGAACTCCGCCGCGGAACACCCCCCCGCCGCCGCCAGCGCCGCCGCTACGTCCCCGGGCGACACCGAGTCGTCCAGGCCCGCCACGCGCACCTCGCCGCGCTTGACCGCCTGGGAGACCTTAACCCCGGTCCCCCCAAGCGCCTCGGCGATCCTCCCGGAGAGGGCCCGTGCCTTCTCCTGGCACCCCGTGCCCCTGACCTCCAGGAGGATCCCGCCGGTTTTCGACCGCCTGGGAAGCACCCCCGACTCGATCCCGATAGCCTTGAGGTCCACCCTCTCTTTTGCCCTGGCCATCACCTCCGAATAAGTGAGCTTGCAGCTCTCGGGGATGGTGATGGCCACTGCTCCCGTTCTGGGGGTGCGTCCCAGGCCACCGTCCCTCCCGGCGGCGGGCTTCGCCGCGCTCGCGCCGCCCTGCACTCGTGCGCCGCCCGCCGCCCTCGGCTCCCTCGCAGCCTGCAGCCGTGAAGCGGCGGCAGCTGCCTCGGCCGCGGCTGCTCTCGCCGCAGCCTCCTCCGCGGCCATCTTCTTCTTGGCCCTCTTCGCCGCCTTGCTCGTCACCTCCATCCACGAGGCCGGGACGACCGGTGGCGGAATGATAACGGGGGGCACCACCCTCACGTTGGACACGACCACCGGTCCAGTTCCCTTGGTGACAGACGTCGCCGGCAGAGAAGCCACCGGCGTCGCCTCGCGCGCCGATTTACCCTCCGCCCGGAGGGCCGGGGCCAACCCGGCCAGAATCGTCCGGAACCGCTCCTCCATCCGGGCCTCTAGCTCCCGGTTCCTGGCCGTTATCAGCGCGCCGACCCGGAGAAGCAGGGCTTCGGAGTCCAAAACTCCCGCTCCCTCCCCCGACGGTCCCATCGCCTCCATCCCCCGCGTACGGACCCCCGCTGTCGAGGAGGCGGGGGGCGCTTCCCCTATTGGCGCATGTCCCGCCCGGCGACCGCTGTCGGTGTTCGCCCGCCGCCCGGCATCCATTGACTGGAGCCTCGCCCGGAGGTCACCCGCCTCCTTCGCGAGGGCCGCGTTCTGCTCGCGGAGGCGGGCCACCTCCTGGCTACCCTGCCACGCCATCCCGGTAAAGCACCGCTGCATCAAGGTGGTGCAGTGGGCCCTGGCGACTGCAGAACAATCCCGCAAGTCTTTAGCCAGGTCCCCCTTGAGGCCCTTTGAGACGGTGGAGACTCTCTCCACCCTCAACATCGCCTCCTCCACCTCCCCTACTAGCTGCGCTGTCGGCATCCTCCCACCCAGCTCGATGAGGTCATCCACCCTCCTCGTCTGACTCCTCTCGGCGCGGCCGCCGAGGGCCAGATCCATGGTGGGCGTCCCCGACGAGCCCTCCCCGGGGTCCGTCCGCGACACCGACCCGCCGCGGGTGTGCTGCCCCCCCTCTAACCGGGCACGCTTGGGGTCAGAGACCCCAGATGTCGCGCCCCGAATCTCCGCGCCCCCGCGCGTCACGATCGAGCCGACGGAGCTCGAGATGGAGATGATTGTTTCATCCCCATCCGAGTCCTCGTCCGCGATGACCACGACCGAGTCCTCCCCGGCAGTAATCGTTGCCATCCCCTCCCCGTCAGTGACCGCTGCCGTCTCTTCCCCCGCCGCAGCTGCTGCCGTATCGGCAGCCTCCCCCACAACATCAAGGTTTTTATTATACGATTCCATATCTGGTCCCACGAGATTGGCAGGAAAAAACACGTCCGCCCGGGCAGAGCCTCCTTGCCCGGGTAAGGCTAATTTCAACTGGAGTTCGCCAGGTATCCAGAGATGGTGCGCTAGTGGCTGATGTACCCCACCAGCCGCGCCCTGTAGCCAGGGCGTACCCTCTCACCGCGCACCTAAGCTTAGGGCATTAGGGATTTTTATAGAGGTTATCATCCTCGCGGCCCGGCCGATTAAGGCAAGACCACCGTTCCGGTAAAACATGACCACCGGATTACGGCAAGGGCCCTGCGGCGACCTCCCCGGTCGTTATCGCAGGACCCATTCCGCGGTTTTTCATCCCTCCGTGTGAACCTTACCGGCAAGGGAGGCCCTGCCAGGATCCGAAGATCCCGCCGGCATCGCCTCACACATCATTAGGACTACTTCCCGCGGAATACCCCTCGCTCCGTTAGCAACACACAACTGTGTGTGTTCCCAGGGACCACCACGAGGAGGTGGAGCGTAGAGGATTTTAGGGATATGACCACCACCACTGTGGTATACCTAGTAGTGGATCCGAGTCACCACTACTAAGCCCATATCCCCTCGGTCCCCATCCAATCCCCTATCCTATCCTCTATCGTATCCTATGCTCTATCCTATCCTATCCTCTATCCTATAATATTCTCTATCCTATCCTATCGTATCCTCTGTCCTATCCTATCCTCGATCCTATCCTATCCTCTATCGTATCCTATCGTCTATCCTATCATATCCTCTATCCTATCCTACCCTCTATCCTATCCTACCCTCTATCCTATCCTTTCGTATCCTCTATCGCATCCTATCCTCTATCCTATCCTATCCTCTATCCTATCCTATCCAATATGCTATCCTATCCTCTATCATATCCTATCCTCTATCCTATCCTATCCTCTATCCTATCCTATCCTCTATACTATCCTATCCTCTATCCTATCCTATCCTCTATCGTATCATATCCTGTATCCTATCCTATCCTCTATCCTATCCTATCCTCTATACTATCCTATCCTCTATAATATCGTATCCTCTATCATATCCTATCCTCATTCCTATAATATCATCTGTCCTATCCTATCCTCTATCCTATCCAATCCCCTATCCTATCCTCTATCCTATCCTGTCCTCTATCCTTTCCTATCCTCTATCCTATTATATCCTCTATCGTATCCTATCCTCTATCCTATCCTATCCTCTATCCTATCCTATCCTCTATCCTATCCGATCCTCTATCATATCCTATCCTCTATCCTATCCTATCCTCTATTATATCCTATCCTCTATACTATCCTATCCTCTATCCTATCCTATCCTCTATCCTATCCTATCCTCTATCGTATCCTATCCTCTATCCTATTCTATCCTCTATCCTATCCTATCCTCTATCCTATCCTATCCTCTATCCTATCCTATTCTCTATCCTATATTATCGTATCCTCTGCCCTATCCTATCCTAGATCCTATCCTATCCTCTATCGTATCCTATCGTCTATCCTATCATATCCTCTATCTTATCCTATCCTCTATCCTATCCTATCCTCTATCCTATCCTATCCTCTATCCTATCCTATCCTCTATCCCATCCTATCGTATCCTACCCTCTATCCTACCCTTTCGTATCCTCTATCGCATCCTATCCTCTATCCTATCCTATCCTCTATCCTATCCTATCCTCTATACTATCCTATCCTCTATCCTATCCTATCCTCTATCGTATCATATCCTGTATCCTATCCTATCCTCTATAATATCGTATCCTCTATCATATCCTATCCTCATTCCTATAATATCATCTGTCCTATCCTATCCTCTATCCTATCCAATCCCCTATCCCATCCTCTATCCTATCCTGTCCTCTATCCTTTCCTATCCTCTATCCTATTATATCCTCTATCGTATCCTATCCTCTATCCTATCCTATCCTCTATCCTATCCTATCCTCTATCCTATCCTATCCTCTATCCTATCCTATCCTCTATCCTATCCTATCCTCTATCCTATCCTATCCTCTATCCCATCCTATCGTATCCTCTATCGTACCCTATCCTCTATCCTATCCTCTATCCTATCCAATCCCCTATCCTATCCTCTATCCTATCCGATCCACTATCATATCCTATCCTCTATCCTATCCTATCCTCTATCCTATCCTATCGTATCCTCTGTCCTATCCTATCCTAGATCCTATCCTATCCTCTATCGTATCCTATCGTCTATCCTATCATATCCTCTATCTTATGCTATCCTCTATCCTATCCTATCCTCTATCCTATCCTATCCTCTATCCTATCCTATCCTCTATCCTATCCTCTATCATATCCTATCCTCTATCCTATCCTATCCTCTATCCTATCCAATCCCCTATCCTATCCAATCCCCTATCCTATCCTCTATCGTCTCCTATGCTCTATCCTATCCTATACTCTATCCTATCCTATCCTCTATCCTATCCTATCCTCTATCCTATCCTATCCTCTATCCTATCCAATCCCCTATCCTATCCTCTATCCTATCCTATCCTCTATCCTATCCTATCCTCTACCCTATCTTATCCTCTATCCTATCCTATCCTCTATCCTAACCTATCCTCTATCCTATCCTATTCTCTATCCTATCCTATCCTATCCTCTACCGTCTCCTATCCTGTATCCGATCCAATCCCCTATCGCCTATAGTATCATATTCTCTATCCTATCCAATCCTCTATCCTATCCGATCCTCTATCATATCCTATCCTCTATCCTATCCTATCCTCTATTATATCCTATCCTCTATACTATCCTATCCTCTATCCTATCCTATCCTCTATCGTATCCTATCGTCTATCCTATCATATCCTCTATCTTATCCTATCCTCTATCCTATCCTATCCTCTATCCTATCCTATCCTCTATCCTATCCTATCCTCTATCCTATCCTATCCTCTATCCCATCCTATCGTATCCTACCCTCTATCCTACCCTTTCGTATCCTATATCGCATCCTATCCTCTATCCTATCCTATCCTCTATCCTATCCTATCCTCTATAGTATCCTATCCTCTATCCTATCCTATCCTCTATCGTATCCTATCCTGTATCCTATCCTATCCTGTATAATATCGTATCCTCTATCATATCCTATCCTCATTCCTATAATATCATCTGTATTATCCTATCCTCTATCCTATCCAATCCCCTATCCTATCCTCTATCCTATCCTATCCTCTGCCCTATCCTATCCTCTATCCTATCCTATACTCTATCCTAACCTATCCTCTATCCTATCCTATTCTCTATCCTATCCTATCCTATCCTATCCTCTACCGTCTCCTATCCTGTATCCGATCCAATCCCCTATCGTCTACAGTATCATATTCTCTATCCTATCCAATCCTCTATCCTATCCGATCCTCTATCATATCCTATCCTCTATCCTATCCGATCCTCTATTATATCCTATCCTCTATACTATCCTATCCTCTATCCTATCCTATCCTCTATCGTATCCTATCCTCTATCCTATTCTATCCTCTATCCTATCCTATCCTGTATCCTATCCTATCCTCTATCATATCCTATCCTCTATCCTATCCTATCCTCTATCCTATCCTATCCTCTATCCTATCCTACCCTCTATCCTATCCTTTCGTATCCTCTATCGCATCCTATCCTCTATCCTATCCTATCCTCTATCCTATCCTATCCTCTATACTATCCTATCCTCTATCCTATCCTATCCTCTATCGTATCCTATCCTCTATCATATCCTATCCTCTATCCTATCCTATCCTCTATCCTATCCTATCCTCTATCCTATCCTATCCTCTATCCTATCCTATCGTATCCTCTATCGCATCCTATCCTCTATCCTATCCTATCCTCTATCCTATCCAATCCCCTATCCTATCCTCTATCGTATCCTATACTCTATCATATCCTATCCTCTACCCTATCTTATCCTCTATCCTATCCTATCCTCTATCCTAACCTATCCTCTATCCTATCCTATTCTCTATCCTATCCTATCCTATCCTCTACCGTCTCCTATCCTGTATCCGATCCAATCCCCTATCGCCTATAGTATCATATTCTCTATCCTATCCAATCCTCTATCCTATCCGATCCTCTATCATATCCTATCCTCTATCCTATCCTATCCTCTATTATATCCTATCCTCTATACTATCCTATCCTCTATCCTATCCTATCCTCTATCCTATCCTATCCTCTATCGTATCCTATCCTCTATCCTATCCTATCCTCTATCCTATCCTATCCTCTATCGTATCCTATCCTCTAGCCTATTCTATCCTCTATCCTATCCTATCCTCTATCCTATCCTATCCTCTATCCTATCCTATTCTCTATCCTATCCTATCGTATCCTCTGTCCTATCCTATCCTATCCTCTACCCTATCCTATCCTATCCTCTGTCCTATGCTATCCTCTATCCTATCCTGTCCTCTATCCTTTCCTATCCTCTATCCTATTATATCCTCTATCGTATCCTATCCTCTATCCTATCCTATCCTCTATCCTATCCTATGCTCTATCCTATCCTATCCTCTATCCTATCTTATCCTCTATCTTATCCTATCCTCTATCCTATCCTATCATCTATCCTATCCTATCCTCTATCCTATCCTATCCTCTATCATATCCTATCCTCTATCCTATCCTATCCTCTATCCTATCTTATCCTCTATCTTATCCTATCCTCTATGCTATCCTATCCTCTGCCCTATCCTATCCTCTATCCTATCCTATCCTCTATCCTATCCTATCCTCTATCCTATCCTATCCTCTATCACATCCTATCCTCTATCCTATCCTATCCTCTATCCTATCCTATCCTCTATCCTATCCTACCCTCTATCCTATCCTTTCGTATCCTTTATCGCATCCTATCCTCTATCCTATCCTATCCTCTATCCTATCCTATCCTCTATACTATCCTATCCTCTATCCTATCCTATCCTCTATCCTATCCTATCCTGTATCCTATCCTATCCTCTATAGTATCGTATCCTCTATCATATCCTATCCTCATTCCTATAATATCATCTGTCCTATCCTATCCTCTATCCTATCCAATCCCCTATCCTATCCTCTATCGTATCCTATGCTCTATCCTATCCTATACTCTATCCTATCCTATCCTCTATCCTATACTATCCTCTATCCTATCCTATCCTCTATCCTATCCTATCCTATCCTCTGTCCTATGCTATCCTCTATCCTATCCTATCCTCTATCCTTTCCTATCCTCTATCCTATTATATCCTCTATCGTATCCTATCCTCTATCCTATCCTATCCTCTATCCTATCCTATGCTCTATCCTATCCTATCCCCTATCCTATCTTATCCTCTATCTTATCCTATCCTCTATCCTATCCTATCATCTATCCTATCCTATCCTCTATCCTATCCTATCCTCTATCATATCTTATCCTCTATCCTATCCTATACTCTATCCTATCTTATCCTCTATCTTATCCTATCCTCTATCCTATCCTATCCTCTGCCCTATCCTATCCTCTATCCTATCCTATTCTGTATCCTATCCTATCCTATCCTCTACCGCCTCTTATCCTGTATCCGATCCAATCCCCTATCGTCTACCGTATCATATTCTCTATCCTATCCAATCCACTATCCTATCCGATCCACTATCATATCCTATCCTCTATCCTATCCTATCCTCTATCCTATCCTATCCTCTATCCTATCCTATCCTCTATCCTATCCTATCCTCTATCCCATCCTATCGTATCCTCTATCGTACCCTATCCTCTATCCTATCCTCTATCCTATCCAATCCCCTATCCTATCCTCTATCCTATCCGATCCACTATCATATCCTATCCTCTATCCTATCCTATCCTCTATCCTATCCTATCGTATCCTCTATCGCATCCTATCCTCTATCCTATCCTATCCTCTATCCTATCCAATCCCCTATCCTATCCTCTATCGTATCCTATACTCTATCCTATCCTATCCTCTACCCTATCTTATCCTCTATCCTATCCTATCCTCTATCCTAACCTATCCTCTATCCTATCCTATTCTCTATCCTATCCTATCCTATCCTCTACCGTCTCCTATCCTGTATCCGATCCAATCCCCTATCGCCTATAGTATCATATTCTCTATCCTATCCAATCCTCTATCCTATCCGATCCTCTATCATATCCCATCCTCTATCCTATCCTATCCTCTATTATATCCTATCCTCTATACTATCCTATCCTCTATCCTATCCTATCCTCTATCCTATCCTATCCTCTATCGTATCCTATCCTCTATCCTATCCTATCCTCTATCCTATCCTATCCTCTATCGTATCCTATCCTCTATCCTATTCTATCCTCTATCCTATCCTATCCTCTATCCTATCCTATCCTCTATCCTATCCTATTCTCTATCCTATCCTATCGTATCCTCTGTCCTATCCTATCCTATCCTCTATCCTATCCTATCCTATCCTCTGTCCTATGCTATCCTCTATCCTATCCTGTCCTCTATCCTTTCCAATCCTCTATCCTATTATATCCTCTATCGTATCCTATCCTCTATCCTATCCTTTCCTCTATCCTATCCTATGCTCTATCCTATCCTATCCTCTATCCTATCTTATCCTCTATCTTATCCTATCCTCTATCCTATCCTATCATCTATCCTATCCTATCCTCTATCCTATCCTATCCTCTATCATATCCTATCCTCTATCCTATCCTATCCTCTATCCTATCTTATCCTCTATCTTATCCTATCCTCTATGCTATCCTATCCTCTGCCCTATCCTATCCTCTATCCTATCCTATCCTCTATCCTAACCTATCATCTATCCTATCCTATCCTATCCTCTACCGCCTCTTATCCTGTATCCGATCCAATCCCCTATCGTCTACCGTATCATATTCTCTACCCTATCCAATCCACTATCCTATCCGATCCACTATCATATCCTATCGTCTATCCTATCCTATCCTCTTTCCTATCCTATCCTCTATCCTATCCTATCCTCTATCCTATCCTATCCTATATCCCAACCTATCGTATCCTATCCTCTATCCTATCCTATCCTCTATCCTATCCAATCCCCTATCCTATCCTCTATCCTATCCTATCCTCTATCCTATCCTATCCTCTATCCTATCTTATCCTCTATCTTATCCTATCCTCTATCATATCCTATCCTCTATCCTATCCTATCCTCTATCCTATCCTATCCTCTATCCTATCCTATCCTCTATCCTATCCAATCCACTATCCTATCCGCTATCCGATCCTATCCTCTATCCTATCCTATCCTCTATCCTATCCTATCCTCTACCCTATCCTATCCTCTATCCTATCCTATCCTCTATCCGATCCAATCCCCTATCCTATCCTCTATCCTATCCTATCCTCTATCCTATCCTATCATCTATCCTATCCTATCCTCTATCCTATCCTATCCTCTATCATACCCTATCCTCTATCCTATCCTATCCTCTATCCTATCTTATCCTCTATCTTATCCTATCCTCTATCATATCCTATCCTATCCTCTATCCTATCCTATCCTCTATCCTATCCTATCCTCTATCCTATCCTATCCTCTATCCTATCCTATCCTATCCTCTATCCTATCCTATCCTCTATCCTATCCTATCCTCTATCCTATCCTATCCTCTATCCTATCCTATCCTCTATCCTATCCTATCCTCTATCCCATCCTATCGTATCCCCTATCGTACCCTATCCTCTATCCTATCCTCTATCCTATCCAATCCCCTATCCTATCCTCTATCCTATCCGATCCACTATCATATCCTATCCTCTATCATATCCTATCCTCTATCCTATCCTATCCTCTATCCTACCCTATCCTCTATCGTCTCCTATCATCTATCCTATCCTATCCTCTATCATATCCTATCGTATCCCCTATCGTATCCTATCCTCTATCCTATCCTATCCTCTATTATATCCTATCCTCTATACTATCCTATCCTCTATCCTATTCTATCCTCTATCCTATCCTATCCTTTATTCTATCCAATCCCCTATCCTATCCTCTATCCGATCCTATCCTCTATCCTATCCTATCCTCTATCCTATCCTATCATCTATCCTATCCTATCCTCTATCCTATCCTATCCTCTATCATATCCTATCCTCTATCCTATCCAATCCTCTATCCTATCCTATCCTCTATCCTATCCTATCGTATCCTCTATCCTATCCTAACGTATCCTCTATCCTATCCTATCCTCTATCCTATCCTCTATCCTATCCTATCCTCTATCGTATCCTATGCTCTATCCTAACCTATCCTCTATCCTATCCTATTCTCTATCCTATCCTATCCTATCCTCTACCGTCTCCTATCCTGTATCCGATCCAATGCCCTATCGTCTACAGTATCATATTCTCTATCCTATCCAAACCTTTATCCTATCCGATCCTCTATCATATCCGATCCACTATCATATCCTATCCTCTATCCTATCCTATCCTCTATCCTATCCTATCCTCTATCCTATAATATCATCTGTCCTATCCTATCCTCTATCCTACCCAATCCCCTATCCTATCCTCTATCGTATTCTATGCTCTATCCTATCCTATCCTCTATCGTATCCTATCGTCTATCCTATCATATCCTCTATCCTATCCTACCCTCTATCCTATCCTTTCGTATCCTCTATCGCATCCTATACTCTATCCTATCCTATCCTCTATCCTATCCTATCCTCTATGCTATACTATCCTCTATCATATCCTATCCTCTATCCTATCCTATCCTCTATCCTATCCTATCCTCTATCCTATCCTATCCTCTATCCTATCCTATCCTCTATAATATCGTATCCTCTATCATATCCTATCCTCATTCCTATAATATCATCTGTCCTATCCTATCCTCTATCCTATCCAATCCCCTATCCTATCCTCTATCGTATCCTATGCTCTATCCTATCCTATCATCTATCCTATCCTATCCTCTATCGTACCCTATCCTCTATCCTATCCTATCATCTATCCTATCCTATCCTCTATCCTATCCTATCCTCTATCATACCCTATCCTCTATCCTATCCTATTCTCTATCCTATCTTATCCTCTATCTTATCCTATCCTCTATCATATCCTATCCTATCCTCTATCCTATCCTATCATCTATCCTATCCTATCCTCTATCCTATCCTATCCTCTATCATATCCTATCCTCTATCCTATCCTATCCTCTATCCTATCTTATCCTCTATCTTATCCTATCCTCTATGCTATCCTATCCTCTGCCCTATCCTATCCTCTATCCTATCCTATCCTCTATCCTAACCTATCATCTATCCTATCCTATCCTATCCTCTACCGCCTCTTATCCTGTATCCGATCCAATCCCCTATCGTCTACCGTATCATATTCTCTATCCTATCCAATCCACTATCCTATCCGATCCACTATCATATCCTATCCTCTATCCTATCCTATCCTCTATCCTATCCTATCCTCTATCCTATCCTATCCTCTATCCTATCCTATCCTCTATCCTATCCTATCCTCTATCCTATCCTATCCTATATCCCAACCTATCGTATCCTATCCTCTATCCTATCCTATCCTCTATCCTATCCAATCCCCTATCCTATCCTCTATCCTATCCTATCCTCTATCCTATCCTATCCTCTATCCTATCTTATCCTCTATCTTATCCTATCCTCTATCATATCCTATCCTCTATCCTATCCTATCCTCTATCCTATCCAATCCACTATCCTATCCGCTATCCGATCCTATCCTCTATCCTATCCTATCCTCTATCCTATCCTATCCTCTACCCTATCCTATCCTCTATCCTATCCTATCCTCTATCCTATCCAATCCCCTATCCTATCCTCTATCCTATCCTATCCTCTATCCTATCCTATCATCTATCCTATCCTATCCTCTATCCTATCCTATCCTCTATCATACCCTATCCTCTATCCTATCCTATCCTCTATCCTATCTTATCCTCTATCTTATCCTATCCTCTATCATATCCTATCCTATCCTCTATCCTATCCTATCCTCTATCCTATCCTATCCTCTATCCTATCCTATCCTCTATCCTATCCTATCCTCTATCCTATCCTATCCTCTATCCTATCCTATCCTCTATCCTATCCTATCCTCTATCCTATCCTATCCTCTATCCTATCCTATCCTCTATCCTATCCTATCCTCTATCCCATCCTATCGTATCCCCTATCGTACCCTATCCTCTATCCTATCCTCTATCCTATCCAATCCCCTATCCTATCCTCTATCCTATCCGATCCACTATCATATCCTATCCTCTATCATATCCTATCCTCTATCCTATCCTATCCTCTATCCTACCCTATCCTCTATCGTCTCCTATCATCTATCCTATCCTATCCTCTATCATATCCTATCGTATCCCCTATCGTATCCTATCCTCTATCCTATCCTATCCTCTATCATATCCTATCGTATCCCCTATCGTATCCTATCCTCTATCCTATCCTATCCTCTATTATATCCTATCCTCTATACTATCCTATCCTCTATCCTATTCTATCCTCTATCCTATCCTATCCTTTATTCTATCCAATCCCCTATCCTATCCTCTATCCGATCCTATCCTCTATCCTATCCTATCCTCTATCCTATCCTATCATCTATCCTATCCTATCCTCTATCCTATCCTATCCTCTATCATATCCTATCCTCTATCCTATCCAATCCTCTATCCTATCCTATCCTCTATCCTATCCTATCGTATCCTCTATCCTATCCTAACGTATCCTCTATCCTATCCTATCCTCTATCCTATCCTCTATCCTATCCTATCCTCTATCGTATCCTATGCTCTATCCTAACCTATCCTCTATCCTATCCTATTCTCTATCCTATCCTATCCTATCCTCTACCGTCTCCTATCCTGTATCCGATCCAATGCCCTATCGTCTACAGTATCATATTCTCTATCCTATCCAAACCTTTATCCTATCCGATCCTCTATCATATCCGATCCACTATCATATCCTATCCTCTATCCTATCCTATCCTCTATCCTATCCTATCCTCTATCCTATAATATCATCTGTCCTATCCTATCCTCTATCCTATCCAATCCCCTATCCTATCCTCTATCGTATCCTATGCTCTATCCTATCCTATCCTCTATCCTATAATATTCTCTATCCTATCCTATCGTATCCTCTGTCCTATCCTATCCTCGATCCTATCCTATCCTCTATCGTATCCTATCGTCTGTCCTATCATATCCTCTATCCTATCCTACCCTCTATCCTATCCTTTCGTATCCTCTATCGCATCCTATACTCTATCCTATCCTATCCTCTATCCTATCCTATCCTCTATGCTATCCTATCCTCTATCATATCCTATCCTCTATCCTATCCTATCCTCTATCCTATCCTATCCTCTATCCTATCCTATCCTCTATCCTATCCTATCCTCTATAATATCGTATCCTCTATCATATCCTATCCTCATTCCTATAATATCATCTGTCCTATCCTATCCTCTATCCTATCCAATCCCCTATCCTATCCTCTATCGTATCCTATGCTCTATCCTATCCTATCATCTATCCTATCCTATCCTCTATCGTACCCTATCCTCTATCCTATCCTATCATCTATCCTATCCTATCCTCTATCCTATCCTATCCTCTATCATACCCTATCCTCTATCCTATACTATTCTCTATCCTATCTTATCCTCTATCTTATCCTATCCTCTATCATATCCTATCCTATCCTCTATCCTATCCTATCCTCTATCCTATCCTATCCTCTATCGTATCCTATCCTCTATCCTATTCTATCCTCTATCCTATCCTATCCTCTAACCTATCCTATCCTCTATCCTATCCTATTCTCTATCCTATATTATCGTATCCTCTGTCCTATCCTATCCTAGATCCTATCCTATCCTCTATCGTATCCTATCGTCTATCCTATCATATCCTCTATCTTATCCTATCCTCTATCCTATCCTATCCTCTATCCTATCCTATCCTCTATCCTATCCTATCCTCTATCCCATCCTATCGTATCCTACCCTCTATCCTACCCTTTCGTATCCTCTATCGCATCCTATCCTCTATCCTATCCTATCCTCTATCCTATCCTATCCTCTATACTATCCTATCCTCTATCCTATCCTATCCTGTATCGTATCCTATCCTGTATCCTATCCTATCCTCTATAATATCGTATCCTCTATCATATCCTATCCTCATTCCTATAATATCATCTGTCCTATCCTATCCTCTATCCTATCCAATGCCCTATCCTATCCTCTATCCTATCCTGTCCTCTATCCTTTCCTATCCTCTATCCTATTATATCCTCTATCGTATCCTATCCTCTATCCTATCCTATCCTCTATCCTATCCTATCCTCTATCCTATCCTATCCTCTATCCTATCCTATCCTCTATCCTATCCTATCCTCTATCCTATCCTATCCTCTATCCCATCCTATCGTATCCTCTATCGTACCCTATCCTCTATCCTATCCTCTATCCTATCCAATCCCCTATCCTATCCTCTATCCTATCCGATCCACTATCATATCCTATCCTCTATCATATCCTATCCTCTATCCTTTTTTTTTTTTTTTTTTTATCGTGAGGAAATGTTTTATACATACCCCGACTCCCTGGGGGAAGCCGGGGTTATGTGGGATTCTCTCCGGGGGGCGGAGCCCCCGGAGACTACCCACTAAAACCTCACGCCCACCTAAGCTACACGGGAGGTGCCTGGATCACGCGAGTACTCAACAGGACACCCCCCAGCTATCATCATACCCCGGGGGAGGGGGTTAGCCTCCCCCACTGCCTACGCTATAAGACCCCGGGCGGAGGGACCCGCCCGGTGTCCCCATCCCTGGAGCCTTTGGATTGGGCTTCCCGAGCCCCAGCTCGGTCCACCCACAGCTCCCGGAGTCCTCGTGCCCCGCTCGGGGCCAGTGTCCCGAAGGAACCAGCCCCGGCCGAGGCAGGAAGACGCCGCCACCGGAAGGAAGGGCCGTCGGAGGCGTGATCCGGCACGCCCCGACCCTTCCTCACCCAATACCCCCCACGGATCCCCCTCCCCAATCGGGGAGGGACGGACCGACACCCCCCTACACCGGGAAACTAACCCGGGGGGTGTCGGCCTATCACGGGGGGAGCTATGCTCCCCCCCGGGGGCCCGGGTCAGCTCACACCCCGGGCCCCCGAGTTATCCGCCCCCAGTTGTGGGGGCATAACAGGGCGCGGGGAGACTCCCCGCGCCAGACCCCCTCTACCCCCCACCACCGGGGGCACACGTTGGCGCGGGGGAGAACCCCGCGCCATCCCACCCCTCTCCGCCCCCCTCCTGGGGGGCACACGTCGGCGCGGGGGTCGTCCCCGCGCCCACACTCTCCTCGCGGAGCCCGGGTCCCGTTCCCGGGCCCGCTCGGCGGCCTCCTTCTGCTTCATCACTTCCTCGCAGAAGGAGGCCACCGCCTCCCACGACCCCACGCTGCCGACCATGTGGTCGACCACGGTCGACAGCGCGAGGTCCCACCCGCCCACTGCGGCTCTCAGGGCACGGCGCGGCCCGGCCCAAGCCGGGCATTCCTCCAGGGTATGCCGCGCCGTGTCTACATCTTCGCCGCAGTGGTGGCACTGCGCCGTCGGCTCCCGCCCCATTCTGTGCAGGTACTCTCCAAAACAGCCATGGCCGGAGAGCACCTGCGTGAGGCGGAAGGTCAACCTTCCCCGCCTCCTGCACCATACATAAAATATGGGCAGGAGGGCCCGGACAATCGGACGTGTGGAGGGCGTTAACAGCGCCCTCCACTCCGAAAAGCTTTCCGTCCGGGCCTGGCTTTTCTGGCCCTCGAGCTCCAACTCCTCCTCGCGCGCGAGTTCAACCCCCGGCGGGCGGCGGAAGGAGCGGGCGATCTGGTATAACTTCGCCCGCTCCGCCGCCACCACAGTGAAGGGTGGAATCACGGCGAGGAGTCCCGCCGCCTCGGTGGAGATGGTGCGGTACCCCCGTATGACCCGCAAGGCCAGCCGCCGCCGCACTCTTTCCAAGAGTTTGCGGCTGGGCGTGCTGGCCTCGAGCGAGCGGTGCCACACGGGGGCCCCATACAGGGCTATAGACCGCACCACCTCCATATAGAGGCGGCGTACTTTCAAATCCGGCCCCCCGACATTTGGCAGCAGCCGCGCCAATGCGGCCGCCGTCTTCTCTAGTCGGGGGGCGAGGAGCTCGAAGTGTCCATCGAATCGCCAGCGGCCGTCTATGATCAGGCCCAGGTACCTTATCCTGGGCCTGATCGCGACGGAGGTTTCAGCGACGCGAACCCGGAGATCTCGACCACGGGGTAGCCGCCACGGCCGAGGCGATCCATACATCCAGATCGCCTCGGTCTTTGCGGCGGCCACGGTCAGTCCCATCCCCCGGATTCGCCCGACCACGCAGTCCAGGGCGGCCTCACACAGGTGCCTGGTCCTCCTCCAGTCCCCCCCCTCGGCATAAACCAGGGTGTCATCCGCATAGCAGATGACACCCGTATCCGGGGGGAGGACAACCCGCAGCACCGCGTCGTACGCCAAGTTCCACAGGAGCGGTCCGAGGACCGACCCCTGCGGGACGCCGCGGTGCGTCTCCCTCGTGTGCACAACGCTATACCGGCCGGTAAACACCACCTCTCTGCCGCGGAGATAGTCGCCGACCACCTTCCGGAGATAGGGGCGCACCTGGAAATATTCCATCGCCCCCACTATCTCCCTCCAGGGCAGGGCGTTGAAGGCGTTAGATATATCCAACGACACGGCTATCAACACCCTGCCCCGAGCGACAGCCCGCTCCCGGAGGAGGCGCAGACGCTCCAGGGCGTCAATTGTGGAGCGCCCCCTCCGGAATCCATACTGGCTGTCGCTCAGGTCGGGACCACCCCGCGACAGATGCCCGACGAAGCGGGCGGCAATTATTCTTTCGAACAGCTTGCCCGCCTCGTCGAGTAAACACACCGGCCGGTAAGCAGAGGGAGACTCTGCGGGTTTCCCCTCCTTTTGGAGGAGAACCAGGCACGCTTTCTTCCACTCTTTGGGGAAGACTCCCCGGCGCAGGCTCGCGTCCATGACGCTCCTGAACGCCGGGGCGAGGACCTCCAGAGCTAAGGCCATTATACCACCGGGAACCCCATCGGGGCCAGGGGTCTTCTTGCCCCCGGCCCGGAGCTCCCGGATGGCCTGGTACAGCTCCCACCCAGTGACCCGGAACTCGTCCGACCATTCAATGGCCGGACCCGGGGCGCGCTCCCTCCCCCCCTCACTCAGGGGGAAGAGGGTATCCACTACGCGCCCCAGAAGTTCCGGGTCTAACCGCTCCGTGACCGGGGACGCCCAGGGGCGGAGCTTCCCAAGCACCGCCTTATACGGGCGCCCCCACGGATCCTCACGGAGGGTGAGCAGGAGCTCATCCCAGGCCTTGGCCTTAGCAGCGGCAATCGCACGCTTGAGGGCCACGGCCGCCGATCTGTACTCCCTGTACAGCTCGGCGACCCTCGGCTCCGCGTCGCCGCCCAGAAAATGGCGGCGACGGGCGCGGGCATACCGGCGGCGGGCTCGGCCGGCCGAACTGCGGAGTTCGGCCAGCTCCCCCGACCACCAGTAAACTGACTTTCTCGGGGGCTGAGCTCGGACCCGGGGCATCGCCACGTCACAGATCATCTGCAACGCGCCCCGGATCCAAGCCGCCCCCTCGTCTGCCTCGCGCTCCCTGGCCGAAGGCCAGGCGGAGCCGATAATCGCGGCCCTCAGGAGGTCCCCGTCCAGTCGTTTCAGCGCCCATCTGGGCGCTGACGGGGTGCCACGTCGGAGGGGCGTGTCCAATGGCGAGTCCGAGACCACAGCCACGTCCATCAGGACGTAGCTGTGGTCCGACAAGGTCTCTCCACTCCAGACCCGCCAATTGGACACACGGCGCGAGGCGGCGGCCGTCGCGAATGACACGTCCACTATGGACCAGCCATTCCACCTCACGCACGTAGGCACGGAGCCCCGGTTTAACAACCGGAGCTCCATCCCCTCCGCCCAGTCTTCCAGGACTCCGCCTCGGGCGTTGGTCCCGGGGTTACCCCAGGTGGAGGACCTCGCATTGAGGTCCCCCAGGACCAACACTGGACCGGCTGTATACGGGGCTATCATAAGCCCCAGCCGGTCCAGGAACATCCCTAATTCGGCGGAGCCATAGCTGGGTGAGCTGTAGCACCCCACGACCAGAAATCTCCCCCACTTTACCATCACCATCCCCCTGCCCCGTTCGACCACGGAGCAGGGGGGCACAGTCGCCGAGTGGCGACGCCACCATATCGCCACGGAGCCGTCATCGTCCCCGGACCAGTGTGGGTGGTCCGGGACTCTGTACGGCTCCGTGGCGACGGCCAGGCCAACCCCCCACTCCTCCAGGCACTGGACCATCAGGTCCTGCGCTCGGTGGCAGTGGTTGAGGTTGGCGTGGAGTACCGGGAGAGGGGACCTGCGCGGAGTGTGGGCCATTAGTTGGCCTCTGTGCTGGTCCCCTCCTCTGCGGTCCCGCTAGGGCCCGCCTCCACCTCCATCGTCTCCCCCTCATTTGGGTTTGGGGGAGCGGCCGACTTCCCCCCCCCCCCCGGGGTAATCGGCGCCGCGCTTTTGGGGGACGCCACACCGTCCCCCTTTGCGCCCTTCTTCTTTTTGGGCGGCGGGGAGCACGCCTTGCTCCCCACCTTGTGGCCCGCCGGCCTGCCTACCGCAGCGCACACCACGCAGTGTGGTGGCGCCCTGCATTCCACCGCCCGGTGGCTGGCGTCCCCGCAGCGGTAACAGTGACCGCTGCGGTCGACATCCGCAGTGCATCGCTGCCGTACATGGCCTAGGGCCAGGCAGCGAAAACACTGCAACGGACGCGGAGCCAAGACTACCACCTGGGCGGTGGACCACCCCACTCGCACCCTGCCGGCCTTTTCTATGGCCAGCGCGGCCACGGCCGGGCACTGTACCCAAACAGTGCCGAGTCCGTTGGGCGGAGCTTTGAGCTCGCCCACCCTGACGGACTCGGCGGCACAGCCCCCGGCCTCCGCCACCGCCGCCGTCACCTCCTGGGGGGTGACCGACACCTCCAGGCCCGTGAGGCGAAACTCCGCCTTTTTGACGGGCCTGGAGACCCTCACCTCCATCCCTCCCAGGACGGTGGCCATCCTGGCCGCCAGGGCGTCGGCCTTCGGGCCCCCGTCGGCACCAGGGACCTCAATAATGAGGCCCCCGGTGACCGCCCGCTTCCAATTCAGGGCCCCGATGCCTAGGGCATCTAAGTTGATGCCCTGGCGCGCCCTCCTCACGGCCTCCTCATACGAGGCCTTGCTCCCCTCGGGGACGGTCAAGGTGACCGCCGCCGCGCGGGGAGGGGCCTTCACCCTGGCCACTGGTTCCCCCCCCCCCCCCCCTCGGGGCGGGGGCAACGGCCTTCCTGGCCTTGGAGGTGCCGGCCGCGGATGCCGCAGCCTGGGACGCAGCCTTGGCCTTGCCCTTTCCCTTCTTCCTGACGACTTCTGACCAGGTATCCCCTTTATCGGGGACACCCGGTGCTGGCGGAGAAGGGGCGGGGGCCGGGGTGGCGACGGGGGCGCTCCCCCCCGCAGAATTTCCGCCTTTCTTCTTCTTCTTCTTCTTCTTCTTCTTTCCCGCCCCTCCCGACGCCGGGGTAGGAGCGGGTGCAGGCGTCGGCGGCGCCGGCGCAGGGGCGGGCCGCGGCGGCGTCGGAGGCGCCGGCGGTAGTGGCTGAGATGCCCCGCACGCGCCAACCACGCGACGCAAATCCCTCCGCAGTTCCTCGCGGAGGGATCTCAGACCCTCCTCCATGAGGGCCCGCATCTGCGCCATAACGTCCGATGCGGGCGCCATGGTGGCCACGCCGGCGCCGGGAGCCGGCAGGAGAGGAGCGTCCCGCAACCGCTTTACGGCCATCAGTTCTCCCCTGATGGCCTCCAGCGATTCGCGGGTCCCTCGGAGCTCCCTCTCCAACGCCGCGCATCTCTCCCGGAGAGCGCTCTCCCCGGGGCTCGCTACGGGCGTAACGCAGGAGCAAGCCGCAGGGTGTCCACCCTGGACACCCCTACGGTCCATCTCCCGCGCGCATGCCTTGATGTCGCCGGAGGCTTCCCGGAAGGCCTTAAGGTACGTGCCCTTAAGATTGCCGGACCTCTCGGCCAGCTCGCGGACCTCGTCGGACCGCTCTACCATTAGAGCGGTCAGCTCCCCGGGGAGCAGGCTCCGTATATCCGGCCGCGCTGGATCCTCCAGACGCTCACGCTCGCGATCCCGCTTGCGCTTTTTCCCAGCGCCACTGGAGGAGGCTGTCACGGAGATGATCGACAGCCCGTCATCCTCCAGGTCCGGGATCGGAGTCCCCCTCCCGGGCCGGGGCCTGAGATCCCGGGGAACCGGAAGAAGCGGCGGTCCCATCACCAACGGCGTGGGTACCGCCGGGGCCGGCTGCCCCATAACCTGTGGTGGCACAGGTGCCACCACAGCTCCCCCCTCAACCACTTCCGGGTGTGGTTCCCCCTCCTTGCCCTCTACATTTTTATTTAAAACTGAGTCCATAATTCGTCCCACGAGAATGGCGGGAATGAAGGTCCACCCGGGCAGAGGCCCCACTACCCGGGTAAGGCTATATACGCACTGGAGGCGCCAGGTATCCAGTGGTGGTTGGTGCGCTCGCGACTGGTGTACCCCACCAGCCACGCCCCGTTACCAGGGCGTACCCTCTCACCGCGCACCGAAGCTTAGGGTTGGGGATTTTTTATAGAGGTTATCATCCTCGCGGCCCGGCCGGTTAAGGCAAGACCACCGTTCCGGTAAAACATGACCACCGGTTTACGGCAAGGGCCCTGCGGCGACCTCCCCGGTCGTTATCGCAGGACCCATTCCGCGGTTTTTTCATCCCTCCATGTGAGCCTTACCGGCAAGGGAGGCCCTGCCAGGATCCGAAGATCCCGCCGGCATCGCCTCACACATCATTGGGACTACTTCCCGCGGAATACCCCTCGCTCCGTTAGCAACACACAACTATGTGTGTTCCCAGGGACCACCACGAGGAGGTGGAGCGTAGAGGATTTTAGGGATATGACCGCCACCACTGTGGCATACCTAGTAGTGGTTCCGAGTCACCACTACTAAGCCCATATCCCCTCGGTCCCCTCCTATCCTCTATCCTATCCTATCCTCTATCCTATCCAATCCCCTATCCTATCCTCTATCGTCTCCTATGCTCTATCCTATCCTATACTCTATCCTATCCTATCCTCTATCCTATCCTATCCTCTATCCTATCCTATCCTCTATCCTATCCAATCCCCTATCCTATCCTCTATCCTATCCTATCCTCTATAGTATCCTATCCTCTATCCTATCCTATCCTCTATCCTTTCCTATCCTCTATCCTATTATATCCTCTATCGTATCCTATCCTCTATCCTATCCTATCCTCTATCCTATCCTATGCTCTATCCTATCCTATCCCCTATCCTATCTTATCCTCTATCTTATCCTATCCTCTATCCTATTCTATCCTCTATCCTATCCTATCCTCTATCCTATCCTATCCTCTATCCCATCCTATCGTATCCTCTGTCCTAACCTATCCTAGATCCTATCCTATCCTCTATCGTATCCTATCGTCTGTGGCGGCCCGCGCAAAGAGCACGCCGACCACCGACAAACATACATTGTGTACGCGGCGGCGACCGTCCTCGGAAAGCCGCAGAGAAACACGTGAAGATCGGCTTCGGGGACGGTCGCCATCTGTTAAACAATCGACTGACGCGAGGGAGAATCGGTCGGTCGAAGGCATGCGATCGACACTCGCTCGCGAACGTCGGTATAGGACGGTTGACGGTCCACCTACGAATAAAGACGTATACCCGCGAACGCGGCCTCAGTCATTTCACCCGACTCCCACATAATTGGTGACCCCGACGTGATCTGTCGCGCAAAGGCAGAGCGAACCGCGGTAGTGTGCAGTTCGGGTGCATAAAAAAAAAATGAATTACGGAACGCAGCGATGACTGACCCGCTAGCGCCCGGTAACGCCAACGTCGTACCCTTGGCGGGCGTAGCACGAGTGGCCATAAAAATCCCACCGTTCTGGGAAAAGAACCCACGAATATGGTTCCAGCAATTGGAATCCCAGTTCGTCCTGTCTGGGATCACGCAGGACGTCACAAAGTACCACTACGTCACAGCGAACTTGGAGAACAAGTACGCTGACGTAGTGGTCGACATTATCGGCAGCCCGCCGGAGGGCAATATGTACGAAACGCTCAAGACGGAGCTCATACGGCGAATCGCGGATTCCAAGGAACAGGACATCCGAAACCTGCTGGAACACGAGGAGATCGGGGACCGGAAGCCTTCCGTCTTCCTGCGACGCCTGCAGGGCCTCGCCGCCGGTGCCGTGACAGACGAGTTCCTGAAGACGCTGTGGATGGCGCGGCTGCCAACGAACGTACAAACTGTGCTGGTGACGAGACGGAAGGACCCGCTGTCCGACCTCGCGGCCCTCGCCGATGCCGTCGTCGAGGTGTCGTCTCGTCCGCAGGTCAACGCCGCATCGACGAGTCGAATGGACGAGACCCAGGCGTTGATAGCGGAACTCCGCCGCGAAATCGCGGCCCTTCGCGTCGGTATGGACACCCGCCGCGCGCGGTCCAAGTCGCGCGGTCCTCGCGAAAGAAGGGCGTCGAAGTCGCGAAGCCGAAGCGACGAGGTACCACCTGGTGACGGCAGATGCTGGTACCACTGGAAGCACGGTCCCGCCGCGAGGAAGTGCCGCGACCCGTGTTCCCAGGCGACGGAAAACCGGCGGGACGGTCGTTGATGGCGGCGAACGACTCTGCGCCGGCTACAAGCCGCCTGTTCGTGACGGATCGGACAACGAAAATCACCTTCATGGTGGACACAGGATCCGACCTGTGCGTTTTCCCGCGTTCGCGTGTGAGTGGTGCACGCGAAAGGACGGCATATGAACTTTACGCCGCGAACGGTTCAACGATCACGACGTACGGCTCCGTGAGGTTCGCGTTGAACTTCGGCCTGCGTCGGGACTTTTCGTGGCGGTTTGTGATCGCGGACGTTACAACCCCGATAATCGGCGCCGATTTTTTGAGCCATTACGGACTCCGAGTCGATATGCGCGCGAAAAAACTAATAGACGGTGTCACGACGCTGTCGGCGGCTGGTCGTATAGTGACGTGTTGTGCCGATAGCGTGAAGGCGATTTCCGGTGAGTCCACCTACCACAGGATCCTCGCGGGATTCCCGGACCTCACGCGGCCGTCGGGAGGACACCGCACGGCCAAACACGCGACGAAGCACCACATCCGGACGACGCCAGGCCCGCCGGTATCGTGCAAGCCCCGTCGGCTGGCCCCGGATAAACTCCGCATCGCTAAGGCGGAATTCGAGGCGATGGTGAGGGACGGAACAGCGCGCCGATCCGAAAGCTGTTGGTCATCGGCCCTACACCTGACACCGAAGAAAAGCGGCGAGTGGCGACCGTGCGGGGATTACCGCGCATTAAACGCGAGAACAATCGCGGACAAATATCCGGTGCCGCACATCGAAGATTTCGCGCAGCGCTTGGGGGGAAAAAGCGTGTTTTCTACGATAGACTTGGTGCGCGCATACAACCAGATACCGGTGAACCCGCAGGACATCGCGAAAACCGCGATCACGACCCCGTTTGGTCTATTTGAATTCCCCTGGATGTCTTTCGGACTTCGAAACGCAGCGCAGACATTCCAGCGGTTTATGGACGAAGTGTTACGCGGCCTCGACTGGTGCTACGTTTACATAGACGATATTCTGGTCGCATCGAGCTCAGTCGAGGAACACGAAGAGCACCTACGCGAACTTTTTTCCCGCCTAAACGAGTACGGGGTGCTCGTCAATTGTGCGAAGTGTGTGTTCGGTGCGCCGGAGGTGACGTTTCTCGGCTACGCAGTGTCCGCGCACGGTACCCGACCGCTTCCAGAGAAAGTCGAAGCGATTCGAACTTTCCCGCGCCCGGAAACGGTGAAAGAGCTTCGACAGTTTCTGGGCGTAATAAACTTTTATCGACGATTCGTGCGAACGGCCGCCGAGATGCAGGCGCCACTCAACGCGGCCCTCCAGGGTAACGTGAAGGGACGAGCACCGGTGACATGGACTCCGGAGCGAATCGAGGCCTTCGAGAGGTGCAAGGAAAGCCTGGCGCACGCAGCTCTTCTGGCCCATCCCGACACCACGCTGCCCCTTGCGATCTTCAGCGACGCATCGGATTTCACGGTAGGCGCTGCGTTGCAGCAGCGGTCACGCGACGGATGGCAGCCGTTGGCTTTCTTTACAAAGAAGTTAACGGCGGCCGAGCGCAAATACAGTCCGTATGATCGGGAACTGCTCGCGATATACAAGGCTGTACGGTATTTTCGGCATATGGTCGAGGGTCGCGAATTCACGGTTTTTACCGACCATAAGCCCATAACTTTCGCGTTCGCGCAGCGCCCCGAAAAACATACGCCGCGACAGTTCCGCTATCTGGACCTCATCGGCCAATTCACGACCGACATTCGGCATGTGGCCGGTCGAGACAACGTGGTCGCCGATGCTCTGTCCCGGATAGCGGAGATCTCTACCGCGATAGATTACGCGAAACTCGCGAAATCGCAGCGAGAGGACGAGGAGCTCCGAACGCTCCTGCGATCACCCGACTCCTCTCTTAATATCAAGAAAATTGATTTACCGAGCGACAACACCGAGTTGTACTGCGACGTTTCGACTTCCGCGTTACGACCATTCGTAACGAGGGAGTTCCGAGAACACGTGTTCACGTCGCTACACAATCTTGCGCACCCCGGTGCCAAGGCGACCGCGAAATTGGTCGCACAAAGATTCGTTTGGCCAGGTATGCAAAAAGATTGCAAAGCCTGGGCACGAGCGTGCGTACCATGCCAACGGGCGAAAACGGGTAGACACGTGTCTGCTCCGGTCGGTACTTTTCGAACTCCTTCGGCGCGTTTCGAACACGTCCACGTGGACATAGTAGGCCCGTTGCCGATGTCGAGGGGATATCGATACTGCGTGACGTGCGTCGATCGTTACACGCACTGGCCGGAGGCGTTCCCCGTCGAAAACATCACCGCCGAGACGGTGGCGTACGCGTTATTTTCGGGGTGGATCGCCCGATACGGTACACCCCACCGAATCACTACCGATCAAGGGCGACAATTTGAATCTGCGTTGTTCAAGCAGTTGTCGCACCTTATCGGTACGAAACACCTCCGTACGACCGCGTACCACCCGGCGGCAAACGGCATGGTGGAGCGATTCCACCGCCAGCTGAAAGCGGCAATCGTTTGCCACGCGGACAGCTGGGCCGACGCGTTGCCGATCGTCCTTCTGGGCATTCGAGCCGCCTGGAAGGAGGACATTCAAGCGACCTCCGCCGAGATGGTTTACGGCGAACCGATTCGCCTACCGGGCGAGCTTCTTTCAGACCGGCGAGACGCGAACGTTAACGACGAGGCGTTCATCGCGAGATTACGCGAACATTTCCGTGGGTTGCGTCCGACGCCTGTAACGCGCCACGGAAAAAAGAAAACATTTGTATTCAAGGACCTCAATACGACGACGCAGGTGTTCGTGAGGCACGGCGCACTGAAAAGTGCTTTGCAGCCTGCGTACGACGGTCCTTACGAGGTGATTGAGCGGCACCCGAAACACTTTAACATTCGTGTTAAAGATCGAGTGGTTCCGGTGTCGTTAGATCGCCTCAAACCCGCGTACCTGCTAAACGACGACGAGCAGGGTACACCGGACAGGCCCTCGCCGCGGGGGGTCAACAGCGATGCTCCGGTCCCCAGTACGGGCGAGCGAATCGAACGCTCGACAAGATCGGGAAGGCGCGTTCATTTTCCCGACCGCTATGCGGCGACTCCTTAGATTTAGTCATTAGTGTAAGTAGTTTGTAAGCAACAATGTATATAGTATTGTAAATAGTAAACTTGTAGCGATAAATAAAAGCGAGCGAACCCCTAATTTCACCAAGGGGGGTGATGTGGCGGCCCGCGCAAAGAGCACGCCGACCACCGACAAACATACATTGTGTACGCGGCGGCGACCGTCCTCGGAAAGCCGCAGAGAAACACGTGAAGATCGGCTTCGGGGACGGTCGCCATCTGTTAAACAATCGACTGACGCGAGGGAGAATCGGTCGGTCGAAGGCATGCGATCGACACTCGCTCGCGAACGTCGGTATAGGACGGTTGACGGTCCACCGACGAATAAAGACGTATACCCGCGAACACGGCCTCAGTCATTTCACCCGACTCCCACACGTCTATCCTATCATATCCTCTATCTTATGCTATCCTCTATCCTATCCTATCCTCTATCCTATCCTATCCTCTATCCTATCCTATCCTCTATCATATCCTATCCTATCCTCTATCCTATCCTATCCTCTATCCTATCCTACCCTCTATCCTATCCTTTCGTATCCTTTATCGCATCCTATCCTCTATCCTATCCTATCCTCTATCCTATCCTATCCTCTATCCTATCTTATCCTCTATCTTATCCTATCCTCTATCCTATCCTATCCTCTGCCCTATCCTATCCTCTATCCTATCCTATTCTGTATCCTATCCTATCCTATCCTCTACCGCCTCTTATCCTGTATCCGATCCAATCCCCTATCGTCTACCGTATCATATTCTCTATCCTATCCAATCCACTATCCTATCCGATCCACTATCATATCCTATCCTCTATCCTATCCTATCCTCTATCCTATCCTATCCTCTATCCTATCCTATCCTCTATCCTATCCTATCCTCTATCCCATCCTATCGTATCCTCTATCGTACCCTATCCTCTATCCTATCCTCTATCCTATCCAATCCCCTATCCTATCCTCTATCCTATCCGATCCACTATCATATCCTATCCTCTATCCTATCCTATCGTATCCTCTATCGCATCCTATCCTCTATCCTATCCTATCCTCTATCCTATCCAATCCCCTATCCTATCCTCTATCGTATCCTATCCTCTATCCTATCCTATCCTCTACCCTATCTTATCCTCTATCCTATCCTATCCTCTATCCTAACCTATCCTCTATCCTATCCTATTCTCTATCCTATCCTATCCTATCCTCTACCGTCTCCTATCCTGTATCCGATCCAATCCCCTATCGTCTACCGTATCATATTCTCTATCCTATCCAATCCACTATCCTATCCGATCCACTATCATATCCTATCCTCTATCCTATCCTATCCTCTATCCTATCCTATCCTCTATCCTATCCTATCCTCTATCCTATCCTATCCTCTATCCCATCCTATCGTATCCTCTATCGTACCCTATCCTCTATCCTATCCTCTATCCTATCCAATCCCCTATCCTATCCTCTATCCTATCCGATCCACTATCATATCCTATCCTCTATCCTATCCTATCGTATCCTCTATCGCATCCTATCCTCTATCCTATCCTATCCTCTATCCTATCCAATCCCCTATCCTATCCTCTATCGTATCCTATCCTCTATCCTATCCTATCCTCTACCCTATCTTATCCTCTATCCTATCCTATCCTCTATCCTAACCTATCCTCTATCCTATCCTATTCTCTATCCTATCCTATCCTATCCTCTACCGTCTCCTATCCTGTATCCGATCCAATCCCCTATCGCCTATAGTATCATATTCTCTATCCTATCCAATCCTCTATCCTATCCGATCCTCTATCATATCCTATCCTCTATCCTATCCTATCCTCTATTATATCCTCTTCTCTATACTATCCTATCCTCTATCCTATCCTATCCTCTATCCTATCCTATCCTCTATCGTATCCTATCCTCTATCCTATCCTATCCTCTATCCTATCCTATCCTCTATCGTATCCTATCCTCTATCCTATTCTATCCTCTATCCTATCCTATCCTCTATCCTATCCTATCCTCTATCCTATCCTATTCTCTATCCTATCCTATCGTATCCTCTGTCCTATCCTATCCTAGATCCTATCCTATCCTCTATCGTATCCTATCGTCTATCCTATCCTATCCTCTATACTATCCTATCCTCTATCCTATCCTATCCTCTATCGTATCCTATCCTGTATCCTAACCTATCCTCTATAATATCGTATCCTCTATCATATCCTATCCTCATTCCTATAATATCATCTGTCCTATCCTATCCTCTATCCTATCCAATCCCCTATCCTATCCTCTATCGTATCCTATGCTGTATCCTATCCTATCCTCTATCCTATCCTATCCTATCCTCTATTCTATCCTATCCTATCCTCTGTCCTATGCTATCCTCTATCCTATCCTGTCCTCTATCCTTTCCTATCCTCTATCCTATTATATCCTCTATCGTATCCTATCCTCTATCCTATCCTATCCTCTATCCTATCCTATGCTCTATCCTATCCTATCCTCGATCCTATCTTATCCTCTATCTTATCCTATCCTCTATCCTATCCTATCATCTATCCTATCCTATCCTCTATCCTATCCTATCCTCTATCATATCCTATCCTCTATCCTATCCTATCCTCTATAATATCCTATCCTCTATCCTATCCTATCCTCTATAGTATCGTATCCTCTATCATATCCTATCCTCATTCCTATAATATCATCTGTCCTATCCTATCCTCTATCCTATCCAATCCCCTATCCTATCCTCTATCGTATCCTATGCTCTATCCTATCCTATACTCTATCCTATCCTATCCTCTATCCTATCCTATCCTCTATCCTATCCTATCCTCTATCCTATCCTATCCTATCCTCTGTCCTATGCTATCCTCTATCCTATCCTATCCTCTATCCTTTCCTATCCTCTATCCTATTATATCCTCTATCGTATCCTATCCTCTATCCTATCCTATCCTCTATCCTATCCTATGCTCTATCCTATCCTATCCCCTATCCTATCTTATCCTCTATCTTATCCTATCCTCTATCCTATCCTATCATCTATCCTATCCTATCCTCTATCCTATCCTATCCTCTATCATATCTTATCCTCTATCCTATCCTATCCTCTATCCTATCTTATCCTCTATCTTATCCTATCCTCTATCCTATCCTATCCTCTGCCCTATCCTATCCTCTATCCTATCCTATTCTGTATCCTATCCTATCCTATCCTCTACCGCCTCTTATCCTGTATCCGATCCAATCCCCTATCGTCTACCGTATCATATTCTCTATCCTATCCAATCCACTATCCTATCCGATCCACTATCATATCCTATCCTCTATCCTATCCTATCCTCTATCCTATCCTATCCTCTATCCTATCCTATCCTCTATCCTATCCTATCCTCTATCCCATCCTATCGTATCCTCTATCGTACCCTATCCTCTATCCTATCCTCTATCCTATCCAATCCCCTATCCTATCCTCTATCCTATCCGATCCACTATCATATCCTATCCTCTATCCTATCCTATCGTATCCTCTATCGCATCCTATCCTCTATCCTATCCTATCCTCTATCCTATCCAATCCCCTATCCGATCCTCTATCGTATCCTATCCTCTATCCTATCCTATCCTCTACCCTATCTTATCCTCTATCCTATCCTATCCTCTATCCTAACCTATCCTCTATCCTATCCTATTCTCTATCCTATCCTATCCTATCCTCTACCGTCTCCTATCCTGTATCCGATCCAATCCCCTATCGCCTATAGTATCATATTCTCTATCCTATCCAATCCTCTATCCTATCCGATCCTCTATCATATCCTATCCTCTATCCTATCCTATCCTCTATTATATCCTCTTCTCTATACTATCCTATCCTCTATCCTATCCTATCCTCTATCCTATCCTATCCTCTATCGTATCCTATCCTCTATCCTATCCTATCCTCTATCCTATCCTATCCTCTATCGTATCCTATCCTCTATCCTATTCTATCCTCTATCCTATCCTATCCTCTATCCTATCCTATCCTCTATCCTATCCTATTCTCTATCCTATCCTATCGTATCCTCTGTCCTATCCTATCCTAGATCCTATCCTATCCTCTATCGTATCCTATCGTCTATCCTATCCTATCCTCTATACTATCCTATCCTCTATCCTATCCTATCCTCTATCGTATCCTATCCTGTATCCTACCCTATCCTCTATAATATCGTATCCTCTATCATATCCTATCCTATCCTCTGTCCTATGCTATCCTCTATCCTATCCTGTCCTCTATCCTTTCCTATCCTCTATCCTATTATATCCTCTATCGTATCCTATCCTCTATCCTATCCTATCCTCTATCCTATCCTATGCTCTATCCTATCCTATCCTCGATCCTATCTTATCCTCTATCTTATCCTATCCTCTATCCTATCCTATCATCTATCCTATCCTATCCTCTATCCTATCCTATCCTCTATCATATCCTATCCTCTATCCTATCCTATCCTCTATAATATCCTATCCTCTATCCTATCCTATCCTCTATCCCATCCTATCGTATCCTCTATCGTACCCTATCCTCTATCCTATCCTCTATCCTATCCAATCCCCTATCCTATCCTCTATCCTATCCGATCCACTATCATATCCTATCCTCTATCGTATCCTATCCTCTATCCTATCCTATCCTCTATCCTATCCAATCCCCTATCCTATCCTCTATCCTATCCTATCCTCTATCCCATCCTATCATCTATCCCATCCTATCCTCTATCCTATCCTATCCTCTATCCTATCCTATCCTCTATCCTATCGTATCCTCTATCCTATCCTATCCTCTATACTATCCTATCCTCTATCCTATCCTATCCTCTATCCTATCCTATCCTCTATCCTATCCTATCCTCTATACTATCCTATCCTATCCTCTATCCTATCCTATCCTCTATCCTATAATATCATCTCTCCTATCCTATCCTCTATCCTATCCAATCCCCTATCCTATCCTCTATCGTATCCTATGCTCTATCCTATCCTATCCTCTATCCTATCCTATCCTCTATCCTATCCTATCCTATCCTCTATCCTATGCTATCCTCTATCCTATCCTATCCTCTATCCTATCCTATCCTCTATCCTATCCTACCCTCTATCCTATCCTATCGTATCCTCTATCGTATCCTATCCTCTATCCTATCTTATCCTCTATTATATCCTATCCTCTATACTATCCTATCCTCTATCCTACCCTATCCTCTATCCTATCCTATCCTCTGTCCTATCCTATCCTCTATCCTATCCTATTCTCTATCCTATCCTACCCTATCCTCTGTCCTATCCTATCCTCGATCCTATCCTATCCTCTATGGTATCCTATCGTCTATCCTATCATATCCTCTATCTTATCCTACCCTCTATCCTATCCTATCCTCTATCCTATCCTATCCTCTATCATATCCTATCCTCTATCCTCTCCTATCCTCTATCCTATCCTATCCTCTATCCTATCCTACCGTCTATCCCATCCTTTCGTATCCTCTATCGCATCCTATCCTCTATCCTATCCTATCCTCTATCATATCCTATCGTATCCCCTATCGTATCCTATCCTCTATCCTATCCTATCCTCTATTATATCCTATCCTCTATACTATCCTATCCTCTATCCTATTCTATCCTCTATCCTATCCTATCCTTTATTCTATCCAATCCCCTATCCTATCCTCTATCCGATCCTATCCTCTATCCTATCCTATCCTCTATAATATCCTATCCTCTATCATACCCTATCCTCATTCCTATAATATCATCTGTCCTATCCTATCCTCTATCCTATCCTATCCTCTATCATATCCTATCCTCTATCCTCTCCTATCCTCTATCCTATCCTATCCTCTATCCTATCCTACCGTCTATCCCATCCTTTCGTATCCTCTATCGCATCCTATCCTCTATCCTATCCTATCCTCTATCATATCCTATCGTATCCCCTATCGTATCCTATCCTCTATCCTATCCTATCCTCTATTATATCCTATCCTCTATACTATCCTATCCTCTATCCTATTCTATCCTCTATCCTATCCTATCCTTTATTCTATCCAATCCCCTATCCTATCCTCTATCCGATCCTATCCTCTATCCTATCCTATCCTCTATAATATCCTATCCTCTATCATACCCTATCCTCATTCCTATAATATCATCTGTCCTATCCTATCCTCTATCCTATCCAATCCCCTATCCTATCCTCTATCGTATCCTATGCTCTATCCCATCCTATCCTCTATCCTACAATATTCTCTATCCTATCCTATCGTATCCTCTGTCCTATACTATCCTCTATCCTATCCTATCCTGTATCCTATCCTATCCTCTATCATATCCTATCCTCTATCCTATCCTATCCTCTATCCTATCTTATCCTCTATCTTATCCTATCCTCTATCCTATCCTATCCTCTATCATATCCTATCCTCTATCCTATCCTATCCTCTATCCTATCCTATCCTCTATACTATCCTACCCTCCATCCTATCCTTTCGTATCCTCTATCGCATCCTATCCTCTATCCTATCCTATCCTCTATCCTATCCTATCCTCTATACTATCCTATCCTCTATCCTATCCTATTCTCTATCCTATCCTATCGTATCCTCTGTCCTATCCTATCCTCGATCCTGTCCTATCCTCTATCCTATCCTATCGTCTATCCTATCATATCCTCTATCTTATCCTATCCTCTATCCTATCCTATCCTCTATCCTATCCTATTCTCTATCCTATCCTATCGTATCCTCTGTCCTATCCTATCCTCGATCCTATCCTATCCTCTATCGTATCCTATCGTCTATCCTATCATATCCTCTATCCTATCCTACCCTCTATCCTATCCTTTCGTATCCTCTATCGCATCCTATCCTCTATCCTATCCTATCCTCTATCCTATCCTATCCTCTATACTATCCTATCCTCTATCCTATCCTATTTTTTTTTTTTTTTTTTTCGAGGAGGTAATCTCGTTACGGATACCCGAACCCCCCCCCGGGGGGGGGTCCGGGTTATGTGGGACTCCTCGGCTGGTTGGTGCAACGCCGAGTATACCCACTAACTCCTCCCCGTCCGTCCCTAGACTCCTGGGGGCACCCGTGCTCTGCGCCCGCATGTCAATCCGGTGTGCCCCCGCCTTAGCATACCACCCAGGGGGGGGGACGCGGCCCCCTCCCGTACCTACTCTATCCGAAGGCACCACGCAACGGACGACGTGGCGCCTTCCCCCCCTGTTAGGCCGCCCGATGAGCATCCGAGCCCCCGCCCGAGATGCCCGGCGGCCTCCGGGGACGCCGTTGGTGACCGAGTGTAAGGGGATATCCGATCCCCCGCCTCGAGATCATCAAGGGCGTCCCCGCTCGCGTCAGAGGCGTCGCAACGGGGGTACGCCCCCGGGGCGTACCCTGCGCCGCCTCCCCCCCCCTTTGGCCGGGATCGTGATTACGCTCCCGATCCCGTTCCGCAGCCTCCTTCCGCAGCATAACCCGCTCGCAGAAGGAAGCGAACCCCCTCCACGCCTCCTCGCCACCGGCTGCCGCAGCGACGACAGCCGGGAGCGAGAGGTCGTGGCCCACCGCGCGCCGCAGGGCACGGCGCTCTCCCCCCCATGCCGGACACTCCTCCAGAGTGTGTTGCGCCGTGTCCCGCGGCTCGCCGCAGTGGTGACACGCCTCCTCGGTCTCCCTCCCGATGCGACACAGGTAGTCGCCGAAGCACCCGTGCCCGCTCTTCACCTGCGTCACACGGTAGGAGACCCTATGCCCCATCCATCCCCTGTTCCATTGATCGAACACCGGGAGGATGGCCCGAACGGCCCGCCTCTCGCCCTCCCTCGCCCCGGGAAGGCTATCGCGCCACTCCCGGGCTGCGTGCCGCCGAGCATGTCGCCTGAGCTCATCCACCATGAGCCGCGCCTGATCCGGGGCCACCCCCCGGAGCCGGAGTTCCCTGGAGTGTGTATGCACATCCGCCAACACGCGGGCCTCCAGCTCGAGGGGGATCAGCCCCGACATCACCATCGCCGTCGCGTATGAAATGGTGCGGTACCCCCGCACGATGCCTATGGCCAGCCTGCGCTCGATGCGACGCAGCAGCGACCGTGTGCCGCCACTGCGCCCCCTAGCCAAGACATCGTGCGCCCATACAGGGGCTCCGTTCAGGACCAAAACTCGCACCACCACCGCGAACAGACGACGCACCCGTCCACAGGGTCCCCTGAGATTCGGGAGAAGGCGACCGAGCGCAGCGGTCGCCCTCTCCGCCCGGGGCGCCAGCGACTCAAGGTGGCGGTCAAAACGCCACCGGCCGTCAAGTTCGAGTCTCAGGTACCGCATCTGGGACCCGACCTTGACCATCCCCTCCCCCACGCAGATCCAGCACTGGGGAGGCGCCGCCAACCGGGCCGAGCGGAGAAACCACATGGCCCTGGTTTTCTCGACGGACACCTCTAGGCCCAGCGACCGGATCGCGCGCACCGCGCGCCACGCGCCGCGCTCCGCCAGGCAGATGGCCTCCTTCGCATACCTCCCGGTGGCCAATACCAGCGTTTCGTCGGCGTAACACGTCAGGCTGACCCCGGGAGGCATCTCCTCCCGCAGGACGCGATCGTACGCAAGATTCCACAGCAACGGGCCCAACACCGAGCCCTGCGGAACCCCGCGCACGACGCCCCTGCGCACCATCCCGTACCGGCCGGGATACTCTATACCCCTGTCGGAGAGATAGCTCCCGATTACCCTTCTGAGATACAGAGGCACCCGGTGGAAGACCAGGGCCTCCATTATCCGATCCCAGGGGACGGTGTTGAACGCGTTAGCGATATCCAAGGATATCGCCAACGCAACACCGCCCCCCCTCGTACAGGCCTCCGAGAGAGCCCTCACCCGCCGAATAGCGTCGACGGTGGAGAGACCCTCCCGGAAGCCGAATTGAACCCCGCTCAGATCGGGGACCCCTCCCGCCATCCTCTATCCTATCCTATCCTCTATCCTATCCTATCCTCTATAATATCGTATCCTCTATCATATCCTATCCTCATTCCTATAATATCATCTGTCCTATCCTATCCTCTATCCTATCCTATCCTCTATCCTACAATATCATCTGTCCTATCCTATCCTCTATCCTATCCAATCCCCTATCCTATCCTCTATCGTATCCTATGCTCTATCCCATCGTATCCTCTATCCTATAATATTCTCTATCCTATCCTATCGTATCCTCTGTCCTATCCTATCCTCGATCCTATCCTATCCTCTATCGTATCCTATCGTCTATCCTATCATATCCTCTATCCTATCCTACCCTCTATCCTATCCTTTCGTATCCTCTATCGCATCCTATCCTCTATCCTATCCTATCCTCTATCCTATCCTATCCTCTATGCTATCCTATCCTCTATCATATCCTATCCTCTATCCTATCCTATCCTCTATCCTATCCTATCCTCTATCCTATCCTATCCTCTATCCTATCCTATCCTCTATCCTATCCTATCCTCTATCCTACCCTATCCTCTATCCTATCCTATCCTCTATCCTATCCTATCCTCTATAATATCGTATCCTCTATCATACCCTATCCTCATTCCTATAATATCATCTGTCCTATCCTATCCTCTATCCTATCCAATCCCCTATCCTATCCTCTATCGTATCCTATGCTCTATCCTATCCTATCATCTATCCTATCCTATCCTCTATCCTATCCTATCCTCTATCCTATCCTATCCTCTATCCTATCCTATCCTCTATCCTATCCTATCCTGTATCCTATCCTATCGTATCCTCTATCGTATCCTATCCTCTATCCTATCCTATCCTCTATCCTATCCTATCCTCTATCCTATCCTATCCTCTATCCTATCCTATCCTCTATACTATCCTATCCTCTATCCCATCCTATCCACTATCCTATCCTATCCTCTATCCTATCCTATCCTCTATCCTATCCTATCCTCTATAATATCGTATCCTCTATCATATCCTATCTTCATTCCTATAATATCATCTGTCCTATCGTATCCTCTATCCTATCCAATCCCCTATCCTATCCTCTATCGTATCCTATGATCTATCCTATCCTATCCTCTATCCTATCCTATGCTCTATCCTATCCTATCCTATCCTCTATCGTAACCTATCCTCTATCCTATCCTATTCTCCATCCTATCCTATCCTATCCTCTACCGCCTCCTATCCTGTATCCGATCCAATCCCCTATCTTCTACCGTATCATATTCTCTATCCTATCCAATCCTCTATCCTATCCGATCCACTATCATATCCTATCCTCTATCCTATCCTATCCTCTATCCTATCCTATCCTCTATCCTATCTTATCCTCTATCCTATCCTATCCTCTATCCTATCCTATCGTATCCTCTATCGTATACTATCCTCTATCCTATCCTATCGTATCCTCTGTCGTATCCTATCCTCTATCCTATCCTATCCTATCCCCTATCCTATCCTATCCTCTATACTATCCTATCGTAACCTCTATACTATCCTATCGTAACCTCTATCGTATCCTATCCTCTATCCTATCCTATCCTCTATCCTATCTTATCCTCTATCCTATCCTATCCTCTATCCTATCCTATCGTATCCTCTATCGTATACTATCCTCTATCCTATCCTATCGTATCCTCTGTCGTATCCTATCCTCTATCCTATCCTATCCTCTATCCTATCCTATCCCCTATCCTATCCTATCCTCTATACTATCCTATCGTAACCTCTATCGTATCCTATCCTCTATCCTATCCTATCCTCTATCCTATCCAATCCCCTATCCTATCCTCTATCCTATCCTATCCTCTATCTTATCCTATCCTCTATCCTATCCTATCATCTATCCTATCCTATCCTCTATCCTATCCTATCCTCTATCATATCCTATCCTCTATCCTATCCTATACTCAATCCTATTTTATCCTCTATCTTATCCTATCCTCTATCCTATCCTCTATCCTATCCTATCCTCTATCCTATCCTATCCTCTATCATATCCTATCCTCTATCCTATCCTATCCTCTATCCTATCCTATCCTCTATCGTCTCCTATCATCTATCCTATCCTATCCTCTATCATATCCTATCGTATCCCCTATCGTATCCTATCCTCTATCCTATCCTATCCTCTATTATATCCTATCCTCTATACTATCCTATCCTCTATCCTATTCTATCCTCTATCCTATCCTATCCTTTATTCTATCCAATCCCCTATCCTATCCTCTATCCGATCCTATCCTCTATCCTATCCTATCCTCTATCCTATCCTATCCTCTATCCTATCCTATCCTCTATCATATCCTATCCTCTATCCTATCCAATCCTCTATCCTATCCTATTGTAACGTCCTAAAAATCCCCGAGCTATACCAGATCATATTCCATTCGACACCACAGCATTTCCCGAGTCATTTGCACAAGTCAGCATTCCCCGAGCATTCACCTCGACACCACAGCATTTCTCGATACACGCGTACGCAACAGCATTAGTCAAATCACATCCGCCTGATTTCGAAAGCCCCCAAAAAAATGCATTACTAATCAATAAGGTCAAGCTATAAGTATGGGAACATTCCCAGGGCAGTCAATCTTGGCTGAACCTCCGTTTTGTAACTTTGTCTTAAATAAACTTATACTTTTTGTCAGTAAAGAACGGGATAAAGAGCTGGGTAACTCCCACTCTCCTTCTTTCAAGTATTTTCACCCAGTTTACGTCACATTTTGGCGATCCTGCCAGGATAGTGCAAATCGATCTTCAAGTAAACCAACGACAACTCTACTACGGAAGAGCCACTCCTTGGGACTACGGTCAACTCTGAAGACAACTGCACTATAACGAATCCAGTGAACCAGTCGATTTGGAGCTTTCTACGGAACCGCCCCGTGCTACGGCAATCACTAAGGTAAAACTCTGGCTTCATTTATTTATTACCGCGTAAGAGGTAGTAGCATCAGCAGTCAAGATTCAAGACGACGAAAAGGTTACAATAATGACAAAGAACGGAGAACAAGCTTCAACCTCTACAGGTGTAGACCCCAATCTAAGAGCAATCCTAGATGCTATGCAAAAGCAAAACGAACGACATGAAAAAGAAATGTCGGAAGTTCAAAGGCAATTCGTGCTACTAACGAAACAAGCTGACGAAGAAAATAAAAAACGTATTAGGGAAATAGAGATCCTCGGCAAGAACCTCGCTGATCAACGGATGGGCGTAAGTATTAGAACAGTGACAACTGACGAGTTCGGATCCCTAATAACGGGCGACGATGGTGCAAGTACAGCCATACAACAAGAACGAGCTGAACAAACCACCACAACTCGAACAGCACCACCGATAGTCACAATCAATAATGATGTGAACGATGAAGCTTCTGAACGAACAACAGACTGTACTCCAACGCTACGAGCCAAGGATGCTATACGGTATATTCCAACGCTAAACGGAGATGACGATATTGGGGTAGAAGATTTTATTAAAGAAGTACGTTCCATGCGCAACATGTGCACCGAAAAAGAATTGCTATTAAAAGCCATTAAAGTAGAGAAAATCATTGGGAAAGCGGCCCAAGGGATACGAAATTTACAAATAGAATCTTTTGGTGAACTATACGAAGCGTTACGATCAAACGTGGCAACTCAGGTAACCACAGACGAATACAGCGAGCAACTGCGGGAAATCAAGCAAGGAAAAGAAGAAAGTGTACAGAACTTTAACATCCGATTCAGACGCGTATTGAACAAGCTAACATATGCCATTACCAACGAATATCCGCAACCAATAACCAGGCGCATAATGATGGAAGCAACAATGAAGAAAGTGAATAGAATCTATCTGAAAGGACTCAGAAGAGAAATAGGACGAACGCTTTTGGCAAACGAACCTCAATCTTTAGCCGAAACCGAGAAGAAAGCAGCGGAAATCGAACGCTATCTACGAGAAGAGCAAAACGAATGGAAGCGACCAGCAGCATTACGATCGGAACGAGCAGTGAACACCAACCGCTTCGCTAATCAACAACAACCAAGACGCTACGACGAGCGACGACCTACGGTACGAACAATCGCGCAGTCAGCAGCAGCAAACAGCTTCAGGCGCCTCGAACGAACACCATTAGCTGAACACGCAGCAATAAAATGCTTCAAGTGCAATCGCTCGGGACACATAGCCAACCAGTGTCCGAATGGAAATTTTCCACCAGCCAGCCAGCGAAACCTACCACCACGGGTAAACAAAGTAGAGATCGAGAACGGCCAAGAATTCGAGTCAATACAACAACAGGAAGACTTCTTACCACCACATTCAATACATCAGGAGGAAGACGGATACACCTCATCGACACAGGAGCAGGAATAAATTTAATTAAAGAATCAAAAATTAATAGCGTTATGAACAAAACAGAACCGCGAACATTTTTTATGGGACAAGACCGTTACACTACAGACAGATACGTTAAAATTCGAATCTTTGACCAATCACATAAATTCTTTGTTATACCAGACGACTTTCCTTTAATAGAAGACGGAATCATAGGGCTACCTTGCTTAGAAAAGTACCAATATGAAATCTCTAATGATAAAATCAAGCTTAACGACAATGTGCTATATTTTCAGAAACCAGCTACAGTACAACCAGGAGAAGTCAAAGTTCAGACAATCTATCTCGAAGGCAGACCAACGCGAGTATGCTTCTTCAACTTTGGTGAGACAAACAAAGATATCTCTAACCAAATTTATAACATAAACGACATAGACCAAATTGGGAAATTCAAAGCCATAGTGAGAACAAGTCATATAGAGAAAAACCTTCGCGAACCTATTGAGAAAATTTTAATCCATTACTTAGACGTGTTCAACTTAGAAACCGATACCCTACCCTGTACTAACCTTGCTAAACACACTATAACTTTGAAAGAAAATAAAATCATTAACACTAAATCGTATAGACCTCCGGAATGTCACAAGCTCGAAATCGAGAAGCAAATGAATGACATGCTCAATAAGAAAATTATCGAAGAATCGGATTCGCCATACAACTCTCCTGTATGGGTGGTACCTAAAAAGGCAGATGCTTCAGGAAAACAGAAATGGAGAATAGTTATCGATTTTAGGAAATTAAACGAATTGACAGACCAAGACGCTTACCCTTTACCAGACATCGACGACATACTTAGTCAATTAGGAAACGCTAAATTCTTTTCGGCCTTAGACCTATCCTCTGGTTTCCACCAAATTCCTATGGATCCTGACTCAAAAAAATACACAGCCTTTAGTACACCTCAGGGACACTTTCACTATAACAGAATGCCTTTTGGACTTAAGAATGCACCAGCTACCTTTCAACGAATGATGGACACAGCACTTAGAGGACTAGTTAATAAACACTGCTTCGTTTACTTAGATGACATAATAATTTTCGGAGACACAATAGGGAAACACAACGAAAACTTAGCTATGGTACTTCAGAGACTCAGGGAACTTGGACTAAAGATACAGCCAGACAAATGCGAATTTTTAAAACCTGAACTAGAATACCTTGGTCACCTAGTAACCGCGGAAGGAGTCAAACCAAACCCTAAAAAGATACTAGCTGTAGAACGTTTTAAAGTACCTACAACACCGACAGAAATCAAATCATTTTTAGGATTATCCGGACACTATCGAAAATTCATACGGAACTTTTCAAAGATCGCTAAACCATTGACAGACTTGACCCAAAAAGACGTACCATTCCACTGGACAGACAAACAACAAAACAGTTTCGAAACCTTAAAGCAAAAGCTATGTGAAGCACCCGTATTGACATACCCAGACTTTAACAGACAATTTACACTAACGACAGACGCCAGTAACGAAGGTATAGGAGCAGTACTATCACAAGACGGACACCCATGTTGTTATATATCGCGAACACTTAACGCACCTGAACGAAACTACACGACAACAGAAAAAGAACTATTGGCCATCGTATGGGCAGTAAAGAGACTGAGACAATACCTGTTAGGGCGGAAGTTCGTCATACGCACCGACCACCAAGCAATCAAATGGTTAAACAACTGTAAAGATCCTTCTTCAAGATTAATGAGATGGAGACTGAAATTGGAAGAGTACGAATACGAGATCGAATATACAAAAGGAAAGGATAACACAGCCGCGGACGCGTTGTCAAGAGTACATGCAATCACCAGGCAACAAGACGAAGAAGATCCTGAAATTCAAAACCACTTAAAGATTTTCGACGAATGGGAAAAGGATGAAACAATACCAGCGCGTTTAAAGATCGTACCAAATGACCATACGTTCTATCAGTTAACCAAAACGGAACTAGGCAATTACGACAGAATAAACTGGCTGAAGAAAATATACCAAATACTGCAGAAAAGTACGAAGATTGGAATCGGAGACAAGGCACTAACCGAAATGGAGAAAAATAGGATCAAGATCATACTAATGTACTTCAACGACCGGTATAAAACGATCTACTTCGCATGGGAACCGATACGAGAACTGACGGAAGAAGAAATAGAGACGATACTGAAAGAAAACCACAATGACGCCACCGGACACTTCGGAATACAGAAGACCTATCAGAGAATAAAGGACAAATTCAAAATACCACACCTGATGGAGAAGATAGAAGATTATGTGAAGAGGTGCGACGCCTGCCAAAAGGAAAAATTAACAAGAATTAGACCTAAAGAAATGCCAATAATATCAGACACGCCAATGCAACCGAACGATAAAATAGCTATGGACATCGTAGGCCCAATGACAAAGACCAAAAAAGGAAATCAATTTATACTCTCTATACACGATGACCTAACGAAATACCTCATACTAGTACCCCTAAAAACACAACAGACAGAGTCGATACTTAATGCATTACTGGACCACTACATATACATATTTTCAGCACCTAAAACAATACTCACCGACCAGGGACAAAACTTTGTTAGCGAACTAATGACAAAATTCGAGGAAGCATTTAAAATCAAACACGTAAAGACTACATCCTTCCATCCCCAATCCAACGGATCCTTAGAAAGAACTCATGCTACAGTAAAAGATTTAATACGAACTAGCTTACATGACAGTGACAAGGAATGGGACGATGTTCTGAACTTTATTTGTCTAGGATACAATACTTCTATTCATGAAGCAACTGGCTTTACACCTTTCGAACTCACCTTCGGTAGAAAAGCTAACCTACCCTCATCCATCGCGAGAACCACAGGTTTCACCTACGATGAAATGTTTTCACTTTGGCAAAAACAATTGAATAGATATTTGACACTGGCCAGAGAAACTCTGTTGAAGAGTAAAAAGAGGTATCAAAGGGACCAAAGAAGAAAGATTGTCAGGACTCAGGCAATATTTAAAGAAGGAGATTTTGTGTTAGTACACAACGATCATAAAAAAGACAAGTTAGATGTTGAATGGTTAGGACCATATAGGATACAAAGAGTCAACACACCGTACTATGAAATTTTTGTCGACAACCAAGTTAAAAAGATACACGGTAACCGATTAAAACCTTACTTTGCAGGACGGTCACCATCACCTTTACCGGGAACCTCGTATACGGATTAGATATAGTACCCTTAGAGGACAGCTCGATATTCCACGAGGAAATCAATAAAGCATACTTGTATAACTCAGAAGTAGATATTTACATAGGATTGAACATAGACGATGTATTTATAAGGTTTAATCAAGTTAAGATGTATACTAAAGGTATTCAGATACAATGTAAAGAAGCTTGCAGACTAAAGAACGAGATTGATTCACTAAACGAACGAATAGAAAAATTGGATAGCTTAGCGCTACACCTAAAATTAATCACACATAGTAGATATAAGAGAGGGCTATTAAATATTATAGGATCAGTATCCAAGAGCTTATTCGGTACATTAGACAATAACGATTTAGAATTAATAAACGCGAATATCGACAAACTGTTCAACGAAGGAAACGAACTGAAAACCATTGTAAGCAATCAGACCGCTTTAATTAGAAAAATCATAAGCTCGGACGGAATCAAACGCATTGAGAATTTGAGTTTAGCATTTAAGGATTTAGAACAAGCAACCAATCGAGAGGAATTGATCACAGAACTGTTTATCAGAACAGAAAGCGCTATATATGACTTACAATTTCAACTTGACGAGACGCTTAACGTGATATTAATGGCTGTTCAGGATTCAAGCTGTGGAATTCGGTGCCTATTGTCGAACTGGCGACCGCTATTTCATACGGTTTTTGTCGCGTATGTCAACACGCGGCAAGAGCGCGTGTCGCCGTTGCTCGACACCGCGTAGCAACCGTTTCAATTCTCATTGGCCGAATTTCACAGCTTGAATCCTTCAAATTGAGACAAACAAGGATCGTCCGATGTACGAGCTCCAATCACGGTGCTCCACATTCGACGGTCTTTGTTATTTAAGGCACCTGCGTATGCCTTCTCGCTCTCTTAACGTTCTGAACGCTCATCAATCGCAAGGTATCGCTCTAGCACGTTTGCTCGTCTGTCCGCTCTCGTCTCGATAAGTAGAGATTCTCATTTCTCGCGCTCTGAGACTCTCGCGATTTCGCATCATTCGGGAGCAGTATTCTCGCGATCTCCCGCGCCGCGTTACGTGCACTCTGTTTCGCGACAAGATTTCCGGCGTCCGCGTAGAAGATCTCCGTCTCGCGGCGGCACGCTTTTCGTGCCGCTCAAGATTTCCTCTTCGCGATCCGACGGCAGAAGTTTGCACGCGCAAGATCTCCGTACGTTCGCCGGCTCGCGATTCTCGTGCGCGCGTTCTCTCTCGCGCTCTCGAGTGCCTCGCACCTAGTGCGTCGTGACAAAGTAAAATAAAGTGTATTTTCCCGAAGGACAAGGGTTTAATCCTCCCGTCTCTCCTTGCCTCCTCGCGCGCTCATTTCTGAGTGGTCCCGGCCCCCCGGCGACTCCGACCTTCGGTCGACGCCAAACATTTTGGTCCTTCGAGCCGGATCGTGAAGCGCAGGCAAGTGCGGGAGTGTAAAACCTCGCCGATCATGGCAGAAACGGTCGAAACCCAGCTGTTGATGCAGCAAGCGATAGGACGTTCCCTTCAAAATTTAAAAAAACTGGGGAAGAGCAACTGGACCAAATCCGTCTTGAGGACCCGAATTGTCCACCTTCAAGATCTGTGGAGGAAGTTCGAGCACGGGTACGCGCGACTTCTCTCTATCATCCCGGCGGAGGAACGAGCGAAGAACCCCTACTTCAAGGAGGACTCTTTCGCCCACACGGAGGAAGTCTACCTCAACTCTCTCTCGTTCATGACGACACAGCTGGACGCCCTGAACAGCGATACCGTGAGTCCGTCAAATTCACCGAGCGACGGACAAGCGTGTCCGTCGGTTCCCGATATACAGCTACCCCGAATAAATGTACCGCAGTTCGATGGCAAATACGAAGATTGGGAAGCGTTCCGCGACAAATTTTCCGCGCTTATTATTCAAAACCCCAAGTTGCATGACGTAACCCGACTGCATTATTTGGTTTCCGCGTTAACGGGTCGCGCTCTCGACTGCATCGGAAACCTTTCGGTAACCGCGGATAATTTCCAAATTGCGTGGAAGACGCTCTCGGCGCGGTACGATAATCCGCGGCGTATAATCACCGCGCATCTCTCGTCGCTGCAGAACCTTCCCGCGCTCTCTCGCGAATCGGCAGCAGACCTCCAGACTCTCTGCGATCGGGTCTGTTTTATTGTCGACTCTTTAAAAAGGCTCGGGCGGAAGCCAGAAGAATTGTGGAACGACATTCTCGTCCATCAGGTGTCCCAAAAGCTGGACACTCCGACGCGGAAGGCGTGGAAATTGAAAATCGGCGACGACGTGACTCCGCCCTCGTTCGACACTTTGATGTCCTTTATCGGTTCTCGCTCTCGCGGTTTAGAAGAGTTCGCGATTTCTTCCAATTCCACGCCCGCCGCGCGTCCCGACGCATCGTCTCGCCTCGCGTCTAGTTCCTCGCGAGTCCATTCTGCGACCGCTTCCAAGCCCTCCACGAATCCGCGTACTCCGTGCCCAGTCTGTCGAGCATCACATAATTTCAGTGCTTGCCCCACCTTCCTGGCACGAAACTCCAGCGGCCGTCGTGAGCTCGCTCAACGCTTTTCACGTTGTTTTAACTGTTTGAGCAGCAGTCATTCCCTCCGAGAATGTAACAGCAAAAATACGTGTCGCGTGTGCAACAAGCGGCACCACTCGCTCTTGCACGAAGACGCGCCTCCTCCAGCTCCGCCAAATTCGGAGCCCTCTACTCCCCCAGTGCCGTCCTCCGAGGTCAATTCGCACCTCGCCTCCACCCTCGCGGCTCCGCGCTCCGGAATTCTACTGGCCACCGCGTGGGTGCAACTCCGTGTCCCGTCAGGCCGCTGCGTCACTGTCCGAGCCCTGATTGACCAAGGATCCGAGACCAGCTTCGTCACCGAGACCATGGTGCACCTCTTGCGTGCAAAACGAACCCGCGTTGCGACATCCATATCCGCCGTCGGCGGAGTCCACGCCGGCACCGTGCGCCTCCACGTTGCTCCTCGCGATTCCGCGTCTCCTTCGATCGTGACCACAGCTCTCGTCCTGACGTCTCTCTCGACATACATGCCGAAGCGCATGCACAATATTCGATCCCTCGAGCATTTATCAGATTTGAATTGGGCCGATGCTGATCCCTCGAGCTCGGCCGCGATTCATCTCATTCTCGGCGCAGACATTTACCCCAGTATAATCCTGGACGGTCTGCGCAAAGGGTCAAGCGGGCAACCCATTGCCCAGAAAACCATTTTCGGTTGGGTCATCTCTGGCCCTATCACGTCGCACTCGCGCGATCTCTCCGTCGCACGCGGATCGAGCCCACAACCTCGTTCGGGCTCCAGCATCTCGATGCATCACTGCATCCACCAGGACACTCTGTCGAACGAGCTGCGCCGATTTTGGGAGATTGAGGAAATTCCTTCGACCTCCCCCCTCACCCAAGAGGAAGAACAGTGCGAGCGGCACTTCCAAACGCACACATCGCGAGCCCCCGACGGGCAATACATAGTCCGTCTTCCGTTCCGTACCGGTCCTCCGATTGAAGTCGGTCACTCTCGGTCTGCCGCAGAAAAGGTTCTGCAATCCATATCTCGTAAACTTCTCCTACAACCATCTCTGACCGAGGAGTATGAGGAGTTTCTACGAGAATATGAGGCTCTCGGACACATGCGTCGCGTTCCCATTTCGCCTTCGACCTCTCAGTGCGTCTACATTCCGCACCATCCCGTGTTACGTACCGACAGTGTCACGACTCACCTTCGCGTTGTCTTTAACGCCTCCAGTGTAACGTCGAACGGATCCACGCTGAATGATCACCTGCTCCCAGGCCCAAAGCTTCAGCTCGATCTTTCTACCGTAATTCTTCGGTGGAGAACCTTTCGTTTCGTCTACACGGCGGACATTGCAAAAATGTACCGCCAGATTCTGGTCGACGAACGCGATGTCGATTATCAGAGAATCCTCTGGAGGCCCATTTCCTCCAAGGATACGCAGGCTTTCCAATTGCTGACCGTCACGTATGGCATGACCTGTGCTCCATTCCTGGCTCTCCGCGTTCTGCAACAACTCATCGAAGATGACGGGGGCCAGTTCCCGCTCGCGGTACCGGTCCTTCGCTCACACATTTACGTCGACGATGTCCTCTTCGGCGGCAACGACCTTTTGGCTATTCGCCATTCCCGGGATCAATTAATCCAGCTTCTCCAACGTGGTCACATGAAGCTACGTAAGTGGGCGAGCAATTCGGTCGATTTTCTTGCCGATATTGATCCGGAAGACCACGGTTTGGCATGTTCCAAAAACCTTGCTCCCGACGATCGAGTCAAAATCCTCGGGATAAGTTGGAACCCCTCTCGCGACTCCTTTCAATTCAAGGTTAGTTTAGCCGAGCCGCTACCGTCCACCAAACGAGCCATTCTTTCGACTATCGCGAAGCTGTACGATCCTTTGGGATGGGTCACTCCCGCGATAATCAGCGCCAAGATTTTTATACAAGGATTGTGGCGCCTCCGCATCGGTTGGGACGACCAAATCCCGCCGCAGTCTCTCGAGCAGTGGAAATCTATTCATTCTCGCCTTCCAGTCCTGAACGGTCTTCAGATTTCCCGATGGATCGGATCCATTTCAGAGGCCTCGCGGATTGAACTTCACGGCTTCGCGGATGCGTCGACAGTCGCATACGCCGCTGTTGTTTTCGCTCGTTGTATCTCCTCTAGCGGAACTATTACCGTCTCTCTACTCGCGGGCAAGTCAAAGGTCGCCCCCTTGACTCCATTGACCATTCCCCGCCTTGAGTTGCAAGCCGCAGTCCTTCTAGCACGTTTAATGAATTTCGTTTCGTCCGCCCTTGACCTTCGCGACGCTCCGTGCTATTGTTGGACCGATTCTACCGTGGCACTCGCGTGGTTGCAGTCTCATCCGTCAAAATGGAAGACGTTCGTCGCTAATCGCGTCGCTGACGTACAAACTCGTCTTCCCCACGCTATTTGGCGGCACGTTCCTACCGCGGACAATCCCGCTGACTGTGCGTCGCGCGGACTTCTCTCCGACGAACTGCTCCGTTATCACCTCTGGTGGAAGGGCCCCGCCTGGCTTCCTTACGATCTCTCGGAATGGCCAACTCAACCGCGACACTTCACTCTGGAGGACTCGTCCGAGTCAAAGGTCGTGCATCACAGCGTGGTCCCCGCTCCCGCGTGGGATTTAGACTCTCGATTCTCGAGCTGGCCCAAATTAATAAGAGTCACGGCCTATATACAACGGTTCGTCCGAAACTCTCGCAGCTGTCGCTCCGACAATCGCAAACGACATCCAGGACGCGCCCTCTCAGCGAGCGAGTGCACCGCGGCCAAACTCTTCTGGTTGCGACGCATCCAAGAGAGCCAGTTCGCTAAAGGCATTTCCTCGCTTTCTAATGGTGAACCGCTACCGCCAAAGGACCCGATCGAGTCGCTACACCCGTTCCTCGACGAGACCGGGCTTCTTCGCGTGGGAGGTCGTCTGCGAAATTCCCCCCTTCCGCATCAATCAAAGCACCCCATTTTATTGTCGCCACACCCGTTGGTGCGCCTCATTATCGAGCAAGCGCACGCCCGCGCCCTGCATGCCGGCGTGCAACTCACCTTACACATTCTTCGGCAAGAATACTGGCTTCTCCGGGGAAGGAGTCAGGTAAAAGCCGTGATTCACGCATGTGTCCGATGCGTCCGAGAACGAGCTGCGATACCGATTCAGATCATGGGAGATCTCCCGGCAGCGAGGGTGTCCCCTGCGAAAAAACCCTTTTCGCATTGCGGCTTGGACTACGCTGGTCCTATTCAAATCCGCGCCTCCGCTGGTCGCGGTATCACATCCCGGAAAGCATACATCGCGCTCTTCGTATGCATGTCCACCAAGGCAGTGCATCTGGAGCTAGTCGCGGACTACTCCACCTCTGCGTTTTTAAACGCTTACACTCGCTTCTGTTCCCGTCGAGGTCTCCCAGAGCGTATGTATTCCGACAACGGAACAACCTTCGTCGGAGCAAATCGGGAGTTGGTTTCGGCCTATCGCGCTGCGCTTCGCGACCCCGATTTTCAAAATCGTACCGCCAGCGATGGAGTCGCTTGGCATTTCATCCCCCCCTCGGCGCCGCATTTCGGCGGATTATGGGAGGCCGGGGTAAAAAGCGTCAAACATCATCTTCGTCGCGTTCTCGGCGATCGAACGCTGACTTTCGAGGAGTTCACAACGCTCCTATGCGCGATCGAGGCGTGTCTTAATTCGCGACCCATCGCCCCTCTTTCGGATACTCTCGACGACTACGAGCCGCTTACGCCGGGTCATTTTTTAATAGGGTCTGCGCTCACGACCCCTCCACAACCTTCTCTGCTCGACCTCGCGGAAAACCGTCTCTCGCGATGGCAACTCGTCCGCCACACTACCGAACGATTGTGGAAGTTGTGGCAAAATGAGTACCTCAACACGCTCCAACAGCGCGGTAAGTGGCGTCGCGCGCGCCCCTCATTATCGATAGGACAGCTAGTCCTCCTACGCAATCCGACTCTCCCTCCGTGTAAGTGGGAGCTCGGCCGAATCGTGCAATTGCACCCTGGCGACGACGACCACACCCGCGTAGTGACAATAAAAACCGCCACTGCGTGTTTTAAACGCCCAATCGTCAAGTTGGTTCCTCTGCCCGTCGCGTGCAAATCCGACGCATAGACGAAACGTGTTCCGATAGTCGTCCTGCGTCTGCGTCCCGTGTACCGTTGCTCTCGCGCGGTAAATTCAAACGTCGCGCCTTCATTCCGGCAAGGCGGGCGGTTTTCACGTTACTCTTGCGTTTTGTAATTTAAAATGTTTACGTATCTCGAATTCTGTTTACCGACTCTCACGGCGGGCGGTCTGCCGTTTGCGCAGCTCGGGGATTGGCGTCGCGGGTATTGTAACACGCAGTCCCCTTATCGTTTAAGTTCCGTCGGAACGCTACCGCCCCCGCTATTCTATGTATCAGCGTGCGATCCCGTTACGTTTCGAAACTAGTGTTTCGAGGCGGGCGGTATGTTCAGGATTCAAGCTGTGGAATTCGGTGCCTATTGTCGAACTGGCGACCGCTATTTCATACGGTTTTTGTCGCGTATGTCAACACGCGGCAAGAGCGCGTGTCGCCGTTGCTCGACACCGCGTAGCAACCGTTTCAATTCTCATTGGCCGAATTTCACAGCTTGAATCCTTCAAATTGAGACAAACAAGGATCGTCCGATGTACGAGCTCCAATCACGGTGCTCCACATTCGACGGTCTTTGTTATTTAAGGCACCTGCGTATGCCTTCTCGCTCTCTTAACGTTCTGAACGCTCATCAATCGCAAGGTATCGCTCTAGCACGTTTGCTCGTCTGTCCGCTCTCGTCTCGATAAGTAGAGATTCTCATTTCTCGCGCTCTGAGACTCTCGCGATTTCGCATCATTCGGGAGCAGTATTCTCGCGATCTCCCGCGCCGCGTTACGTGCACTCTGTTTCGCGACAAGATTTCCGGCGTCCGCGTAGAAGATCTCCGTCTCGCGGCGGCACGCTTTTCGTGCCGCTCAAGATTTCCTCTTCGCGATCCGACGGCAGAAGTTTGCACGCGCAAGATCTCCGTACGTTCGCCGGCTCGCGATTCTCGTGCGCGCGTTCTCTCTCGCGCTCTCGAGTGCCTCGCACCTAGTGCGTCGTGACAAAGTAAAATAAAGTGCATTTTCCCGAAGGACAAGGGTTTAATTCTCCCGTCTCTCCTTGCCTCCTCGCGCGCTCATTTCTGAGTGGTCCCGGCCCCCCGGCGACTCCGACCTTCGGTCGACGCCAAACAATGGCTAAACAAGGGATAATTAGTCCACAGATCATAGACCACGAAATTTTCATAAACAATTTTGGCAAAGCTTTGGCACATAAGGCACTTAATTCCGCTATAGAACCTAAGAAAGAAAATTTTCAATTTATTCTAGACATAGCTGCACTAAAAGTATTTACACTAAATAACAAAATATTCTTCAAAATCTCAGTACCATTAATAATTAACGCAGAATGGGATATAGTCCGCATATATCCTATACCGAGTAAACGTAACAATGCGTTTTTGGCACCGCTCGTAGAACATCCAATTTATTTCACATCAGGGCTTACCTATATCAACGTAGACGCAGAATACTTAGAAAAATATTGTAGAACTAAAGCAGGTATAACTCTTTGCAAACAAAATCAACGTATACATGGTAGGACAGCGAGACACGATTGCGCCTCGGAGCTCATAAATTTTGGAAACAGTATAAACACCTGCAAGTATGTAGTATTCAAGATAGAAGAGATCACCTTTGTACCTCTAAAGGCAGAAAATCAATACATAGCCATTCCAGAGAAACCATTCGAAATTATTGTAATTTGTGGAAAGACAACAACGACTGTCAAACTCAAAAACCCATCATTGTTACGATCTGCTGAAACATGCGACTTAATATACGGTGACAACCATATGAAAATAGGAGCTACAAAAATTAACATAACATACGAGACCAGGATTAAAACCATACCATTAGGAAACGACACGGACTTACATTTGATACTAGACACTTTAGAAAGCACACCAAAAATCATCAGTAACATTAACAGCTACCAGAATACCCTAGACCAGATAACTGACAGGACAAACCAATTGACTTATTCACATAGAATCGAAAGCATTAAACATTGGGGACTCACAACATTACAAATAGCAGGCTATGTTTCCCTTGGACTATTAGGCGTATATGTATTAAATAAGATAGGAATCTTTAATTGTTTACCTAAGAAACTTTGCATCCATTTATTATGTTATAAAACTAAGAACAATGCGCAAACCATTAACAATGTAACACCGGCACCTGTACCTTCAGCATCGCGAAACATTTGTACAGAGGTACCAACAATAGAGTTCTCTTCCGATACAGGAGACGGGCGTGTTACCTTTGAATCCGGAAGAGCAAGATTCCACAAGTCCATCCTCAAGAGGAAGTAAAATTTTGGAGGACCAAAATCAATCTAAGAAGGGGGGTATGTAACGTCCTAAAAATCCCCGAGCTATACCAGATCATATTCCATTCGACACCACAGCATTTCCCGAGTCATTTGCACAAGTCAGCATTCCCCGAGCATTCACCTCGACACCACAGCATTTCTCGATACACGCGTACGCAACAGCATTAGTCAAATCACATCCGCCTGATTTCGAAAGCCCCCAAAAAAATGCATTACTAATCAATAAGGTCAAGCTATAAGTATGGGAACATTCCCAGGGCAGTCAATCTTGGCTGAACCTCCGTTTTGTAACTTTGTCTTAAATAAACTTATACTTTTTGTCAGTAAACAACGGGATAAAGAGCAGGGTAACTCCCACTCTCCTTCTTTCAAGTATTTTCACCCAGTTTACGTCACACTATCCTCTATCCTATCCTATCGTATCCTCTATCCTATCCTAACGTATCCTCTATCCTATCCTATCCTCTATCCTATCCTCTATCCTATCCTATCCTCTATCGTATCCTATGCTCTATCCTAACCTATCCTCTATCCTATCCTATTCTCTATCCTATCCTATCCTATCCTCTACCGTCTCCTATCCTGTATGAGATCCAATCCCCTATCGTCTACAGTATCATATTCTCTATCCTATCCAATCCTCTATCCTATCCGATCCTCTATCATATCCGATCCACTATCATATCCTATCCTCTATCCTATCCTATCCTCTATCCTATCCTATCCTCTATCCTATAATAGCATCTGTCCTATCCTATCCTCTATCCTATCCAATCCCCTATCCTATCCTCTATCGTATCCTATGCTCTATCCTATCCTATCCTCTATCCTATAATATTCTCTATCCTATCCTATCGTATCCACTGTCCTATCCTATCCTCGATCCTATCCTATCCTCTATCGTATCCTATCGTCTATCCTATCATATCCTCTATCCTATCCTACCCTCTATCCTATCCTTTCGTATCCTCTATCGCATCCTATCCTCTATCCTATCCTATCCTCTATCCTATCCTATCCTCTATGCTACCCTATCCTCTATCATATCCTATCCTCTATCCTATCCTATCCTCTATCCTATCCTATCCTCTATCCTATCCTATCCTCTATAATATCGTATCCTCTATCATATCCTATCCTCATTCCTATAATATCATCTGTCCTATCCTATCCTCTATCCTATCGAATCCCCTATCCTATCCTCTATCGTATCCTATGCTCTATCCTATCCTATCCTCTATCCTATCCTATCCTCTATACTATCCTATCCTCTATCCCATCCTATCCTCTATCCTATCCTATCCTCTATCCTATCCTATCCTCTATCCTATCCTATCCTCTATAATATCGTATCCTCTATCATATCCTATCTTCATTCCTATAATATCATCTGTCCTATCCTATCCTCTATCCTATCCAATCCCCTATCCTATCCTCTATCGTATCATATGCTCTATCCTATCCTATTCTCCATCCTATCCTATCCTATCCTCTACCGCCTCCTATCGTGTATCCGATCCAATCCCCTATCTTCTACCGTATCATATTCTCTATCCTATCCAATCCTTTATCCTATCCGATCCACTATCATATCCTATCCTCTATCCTATCCTATCCTCTATCCTATCCTATCCTATCCTCTATCCTATCCTATCCTCTATCCTATCCTATCGTATCCTCTATCGTATACTATCCTCCATCCTATCCTATCGTATGCTCTGTCGTATCCTATCCTCTATCCTATCCTATCCTCTATCCTATCCTATCCCCTATCCTATCCTATCCTCTATAGTCTCCTATCCTCTATCCTATCCTATCCTCTATCCTATCCTACCCTCTATCCTATCCTTTCGTATCCTCTATCGCATCCTATCCTCTATCTTATCCTATAATATCATCTATCCTATCCTATTCTCTATCCTATCCTATCGTATCCTCTGTCCTATCCTATCCTCGATCTAATCCTATCCTCTATCCTATCCTATCCTCTATCCTATCCTATCCTCTATACTGTCCTATCCTATCCTCTATCCTATCCTATCCTATCCTCTATCCTATGCTATCCTCTATCCTATCCTATCCTCTATCCTATCCTATCCTCTATCCTATCCTACCCTCTATCCTATCCTATCGTATCCTCTATCCTATCCAATCCCCTATCCTATCCTCTATCGCATCCTATGCTCTATCCTATCCTATCCTCTATCCTATCCTATCCTCTATCCTATCCTATCCTCTATCCTATCCTATCCTCTATCCTATCCTATCCTCTATCCTATCCTATCCTCTATCCTATCCTATCCTCTATCCTATCCTCTATCCTATCCTATCGTATCCTCTATCGTATCCTAACCTCTATCCTATCCTATCCTCTATCCTATCCTATCATCTATCCTATCCTATCTTCTATCCTATCCTATCCTCTATCATATCCTATCCTCTATCCTATCCTATCCTCTATCCTATCCTATCCTCTATCCTATCCTATCCTCTATCCTATCCTATCCTCTATCCTATCCAATCCCCTATCCTATCCTCTATCGTATCCTATGCTCTATCCTATCCTATCCTCTATCCTATCCTATCCTCTATCCTATCCTATCCTCTATCCTATCCTATCCTCTATCCTATCCTCTATCCTATCCTATCCTCTATCCTATCCTATCCACTATCCTATCCAATCCCCTATCCTATCCTGTGTCCGATCTTATCCTCTATCCTATCCTATCCTCTATCCGATCCTATCCTCTATCCCATCCTATCCTCTATCTTATCCTATCCTCTATCCTATCCTATCCTCTATCCTATCCTATCCTCTATCCTATCCTATCCTCTATACTATCCTATCCTCTATCCTATCCTATCCTATCCTCTATCCTATGCTATCCTCTATCCTATCCTATCCTCTATCATATCCTATCCTCTATCCTATCCTATCCTCTATCCTATCTTATCCTCTATCTTATCCTATCCTCTATCCTATCCTATCATCTATCCTATCCTATCTTCTATCCTATCCTATCCTCTATCATATCCTATCCTCTATCCTATCCTATCCTCTATCCTATCCTGTCCTCTATCCTACCCTATCCTCTATCCTATCCTGTCCTCTATCCTATCCTATCCTCTATCCTATCCTATCCTCTACAATATCGTATCCTCTATCATATCCTTTCCTCTTTCCTATAATATCATCTATCCTATCGTATCCTCTATCTTATCCTATCCTCTATCCTATCCTATCATCTATCCTATCCTATCCTCTATCCTATCCTATCCTCTATCCTATCCTATCCTCTATCATATCCTATCCTCTATCCTATCCTATCGTCTATCCTATCATATCCTCTATCTTATCCTATCCTCTATACTACCCTATCCTCTATCCTATCCTATCCTCTATCCTATCCTATCCTCTATCATATCCTATCCTCTATCCTCTCCTATCCTCTATCCTATCCTATCCTCTATCCTATCCTACCCTCTATCCTATCCTTTCGTATCCTCTATCGCATCCTATCCTCTATCCTATCCTATCCTCTATCCTATCCTACCCTCTATCCTATCCTATCGTATCCTCTATCCTATCCAATCCCCTATCCTATCCTCTATCGCATCCTATGCTCTATCCTATCCTATCCTCTATCCTATCCTATCCTCTATCCTATCCTATCCTCTATCCTATCCTATCCTCTATCCTATCCTATCCTCTATCCTATCCTATCCTCTATCCTATCCTATCCTCTATCCTATCCTCTATCCTATCCTATCGTATCCTCTATCGTATCCTAACCTCTATCCTATCCTATCCTGTATCCTATCCTATCATCTATCCTATCCTATCTTCTATCCTATCCTATCCTCTATCATATCCTATCCTCTATCCTATCCTATCCTCTATCCTATCCTATCCTCTATCCTATCCTATCCTCTATCCTATCCTATCCTCTATCCTATCCAATCCCCTATCCTATCCTCTATCGTATCCTATGCTCTATCCTATCCTATCCTCTATCCTATCCTATCCTCTATCCTATCCTATCCTCTATCCTATCCTCTATCCTATCCTATCCTCTATCCTATCCTATCCACTATCCTATCCAATCCCCTATCCTATCCTGTGTCCGATCTTATCCTCTATCCTATCCTATCCTCTATCCGATCCTATCCTCTATCCCATCCTATCCTCTATCTTATCCTATCCTCTATCCTATCCTATCCTCTATCCTATCCTATCCTCTATCCTATCCTATCCTCTATACTATCCTATCCTCTATCCTATCCTATCCTATCCTCTATCCTATGCTATCCTCTATCCTATCCTATCCTCTATCATATCCTATCCTCTATCCTATCCTATCCTCTATCCTATCTTATCCTCTATCTTATCCTATCCTCTATCCTATCCTATCATCTATCCTATCCTATCTTCTATCCTATCCTATCCTCTATCATATCCTATCCTCTATCCTATCCTATCCTCTATCCTATCCTGTCCTCTATCCTACCCTATCCTCTATCCTATCCTGTCCTCTATCCTATCCTATCCTCTATCCTATCCTATCCTCTACAATATCGTATCCTCTATCATATCCTTTCCTCTTTCCTATAATATCATCTATCCTATCGTATCCTCTATCTTATCCTATCCTCTATCCTATCCTATCATCTATCCTATCCTATCCTCTATCCTATCCTATCCTCTATCCTATCCTATCCTCTATCATATCCTATCCTCTATCCTATCCTATCGTCTATCCTATCATATCCTCTATCTTATCCTATCCTCTATACTACCCTATCCTCTATCCTATCCTATCCTCTATCCTATCCTATCCTCTATCATATCCTATCCTCTATCCTCTCCTATCCTCTATCCTATCCTATCCTCTATCCTATCCTACCCTCTATCCTATCCTTTCGTATCCTCTATCGCATCCTATCCTCTATCCTATCCTATCCTCTATCCTATCCTATCCTCTATCCTATCCTACCCTCTATCCTATCCTATCGTATCCTCTATCGTATCCTATCCTCTATCCTACCCTTCCTCTATTATATCCTATCCCCTATTCTATCCTATCCTCTATCCTACCCTATCCTCTATCCTATCCTATCCTCTATCCTATCCTATCCTCTATCCTATCCTATCCTCTATACTATCCTATCCTCTATCCTATCCTATCCTCTACCCTATCCTATCGTATCCTCTATCGTATCCTAACCTCTATCCTATCCTATCCTCTATCCTATCCTATCCACTATCCTATCCAATCCCCTATCCTATCCTGTGTCCGATCTTATCCTCTATCCTATCCTGTCCTCTATCCTATCCTATCCTCTATCCTATCCTGTCCTCTATCCTATCCTATCCTCTATCCTATCCTATCCTCTACAATATCGTATCCTCTATCATATCCTTTCCTCTTTCCTATAATATCATCTATCCTATCGTATCCTCTATCTTATCCTATCCTCTATCCTATCCTATCATCTATCCTATCCTATCCTCTATCCTATCCTATCCTCGATCCTATCCTATCCTCTATCGTATCCTATCGTCTATCCTATCATATCCTCTATCTTATCCTATCCTCTATACTATCCTATCCTCTATCCTATCCTATCCTCTATCCTATCCTATCCTCTATCCTATCCTATCCTCTATCCTATCCTATCCTCTATCATATCCTATCCTCTATCCTCTCCTATCCTCTATCTTATCCTATCCTCTATCCTATCCTACCCTCTATCCTATCCTTTCGTATCCTCTATCGCATCCTATCCTCTATCCTATCCTATCCTCTATCCTATCCTATCCTCTATACTATCCTATCCTCTATCCTATCCTATCCTATCCTCTATCCTATCCTCTATCCTATCCTATCCTCTACCCTATCCTATCGTATCCTCTATCGTATCCTAACCTCTATCCTATCCTATCCTCTATCCTATCCTATCCACTATCCTATCCAATCCCCTATCCTATCCTGTGTCCGATCTTATCCTCTATCCTATCCTATCCTCTATCCGATCCTATCCTCTATCCCATCCTATCCTCTATCTTATCCTATCCTCTATCCTATCCTATTTTTTTTTTTTTTTTTTTTTTCCGAGGAGGTAATCTCGTTACGGATACCCGAAACCCCCCCGGGGGGGGGGGTGGTCCGGGTTATGTGGGACTCCTCGGCTGGTTGGTGCAACGCCGAGTATACCGACTAACTCCTCCCCGTCCGTCCCTAGACTCCTGGGGGCACCCGTGCTCTGCGCGCGCATGTCAATCCGGTGTGCCCCCGCCTTAGCATACCACCCAGGGGGGGGGGACGCGGCCCCCTCCCGTACCTACTCTATCCGAAGGCACCACGCAACGGACGACGTGGCGCTTTCCCCCCCTGTTAGGCCGCCCGATGAGCATCCGAGCCCCCGCCCGAGATGCCCGGCGGCCTCCGGGGACGCCGTTGGTGACCGAGTGTAAGGGGATATCCGATCCCCCGCCTCGAGATCATCAAGGGCGTCCCCGCTCGCGTCAGAGGCGTCGCAACGGGGGTACGCCCCCGGGGCGTACCCTGCGCCGCCTCCCCCCCTTCGGCCGGGATCCTGATTACGCTCCCGATCCCGTTCCGCAGCCTCCTTCCGCAGCATAACCCGCTCGCAGAAGGAAGCGAACCCCCTCCACGCCTCCTCGCCACCGGCTGCCGCAGCGACGACAGCCGGGAGCGAGAGGTCGTGGCATCCTCTATCCTATCCTATCCTCTATCCTATCCTATCCTATATCCTATCCTATCCTCTATCCTATCCTATCGTCTATCCTATCATATCCTCTATCTTATCCTATCCTCTATACTATCCTATCCTCTATCCTATCCTATCCTCTATCCTATCCTATCCTCTATCTTATCCTATCCTCTATCCTATCCAATCCTCTATCCTATCCTCTATCCTATCCTATCCTCTATCCTATCCTATCCTCTACAATATCGTATCCTCTATCATATCCTTTCCTCTTTCCTATAATATCATCTATCCTATCGTATCCTCTATCTTATCCTATCCTCTATCCTATCCTATCATCTATCCTATCCTATCCTCTATCCTATCCTATCCTCTATCCTATCCTATCTTCTATCATATCCTATCCTCTATCCTATCCTATCGTCTATCCTATCATATCCTCTATCTTATCCTATCCTCTATACTATCCTATCCTCTATCCTATCCTATCCTCTATCCTATCCTATCCTCTATCATATCCTATCCTCTATCCTCTCCTATCCTCTATCCTATCCTATCCTCTATCCTATCCTACCCTCTATCCTATCCTTTCGTATCCTCTATCGCATCCTATCCTCTATCCTATCCTTTCGTATCCTCTATCGCATCCTATCCTCTATCCTATCCTATCCTCTATCCTATCCTATCCTCTACAATATCGTATCCTCTATCATATCCTTTCCTCTTTCCTATAATATCATCTATCCTATCGTATCCTCTATCTTATCCTATCCTCTATCCTATCCTATCATCTATCCTATCCTATCCTCTATCCTATCCTATCCTCTATCCTATCCTATCTTCTATCATATTCTATCCTCTATCCTATCCTATCGTCTATCCTATCATATCCTCTATCTTATCCTATCCTCTATACTATCCTATCCTCTATCCTATCCTATCCTCTATCCTATCCTATCCTCTATCATATCCTATCCTCTATCCTCTCCTATCCTCTATCCTATCCTATCCTCTATCCTATCCTACCCTCTATCCTATCCTTTCGTATCCTCTATCGCATCCTATCCTCTATCCTATCCTTTCGTATCCTCTATCGCATCCTATCCTCTATCCTATCCTATCCTCTATCCTATCCTATCCTCTATACTATCCTATCCTCTATCCTATCCTATCCTATCCTCTATCCTATGCTATCCTCTATCCTATCCTATCCTCTATCTTATCCTATCCTCTATCCTATCCTACCCTCTGTCCTATCCTATCGTATCCTATATCGTATCCTATCCTCTATCCTATCCTATCCTCTATTATATCCTATCCCCTATTCTATCCTATCCTCTATAATACCCTATCCTCTATCCTATCCTATCCTCTATCCTATCCTATCCTCTATCATATCCTATCCTCTATCCTATTCTATCCTCTATCCTATCCTATCCTCTATCCTATTCTATCCTCTATCCTATCCTATTCTCTATCCTATCCTATCGTATCCTCTGTCCTATCCTATCCTCGATCCTATCCTATCCTCTATCGTATCCTATCGTCTATCCTATCATATCCTCTATCCGATCCTATCCTCTATCCTATCCTATCCTCTATCCTATCCTATCCTCTATCCTATCCTATCCTCTATCTTATCCTATCCTCTATCCTATCCAATCCTCTATCCTATCCTCTATCCGATCCTATCTTCTATCCTATCCTATCCTCTATCATATCCTATCCTCTATCCTATCCTATCCTCTATCCTATATTATCCTCTATCTTATCCTATCCTCTATCCTATCCTATCATCTATCCTATCCTATCTTCTATCCTATCCTATCCTCTATCATATCCTATCCTCTATCCTATCCTATCCTCTATCCTATCCTATCCTCTATCCTATCCTATCCTCTATCCTATCCTATCCTCTATCCTATCCTATCCTACACATTATCGTATCCTCTATCATATCCTTTCCTCTTTCCTATAATATCATCTATCCTATCGTATCCTCTATCTTATCCTATCCTCTATCCTATCCTATCATCTATCCTATCCTATCCTCTATCCTATCCTATCCTCTATCCTATCCTATCCTCTATCATATCCTATCCTCTATCCTATCCTATCGTCTATCCTATCATATCCTCTATCTTATCCTATCCTCTATACTATCCTATCCTCTATCCTATCCTATCCTCTATCCTATCCTATCCTCTATCATATCCTATCCTGTATCCTCTCCTATCCTCTATCCTATCCTATCCTCTATCCTATCCTACCCTCTATCCTATCCTTTCGTATCCTCTATCGCATCCTATCCTCTATCCTATCCTATCCTCTATCCTATCCTATCCTCTATACTATCCTATCCTCTATCCTATCCTATCCTATCCTCTATCCTATGCTATCCTCTATCATATCCTATCCTCTATCCTCTCCTATCCTCTATCCTATCCTATCCTCTATCCTATCCTATCCTCTATCCTATCCTATCCTCTATCATATCCTATCCTCTATCCTCTCCTATCCTCTATCCTATCCTATCCTCTATCCTATCCTACCCTCTATCCTATCCTTTCGTATCCTCTATCGCATCCTATCCTCTATCCTATCCTATCCTCTATCCTATCCTATCCTCTATACTATCCTATCCTCTATCCTATCCTACCCTCTATCCTATCCTATCGTATCCTCTATCGTATCCTATCCTCTATCCTATCCTATCCTCTATTATATCCTATCCCCTATACTATCCTATCCTCTATCCTACCCTATCCTCTATCCTATCCTATCCTCTATCCTATCCTATCCTCTATCATATCCTATCCTCTATCCTATTCTATCCTCTATCCTATCCTATCCTCTATCCTATCCTATCCTCTATCCTATCCTATTCTCTATCCTATCCTATCGTATCCTCTGTCCTATCCTATCCTCGATCCTATCCTATCCTCTATCGTATCCTATCGTCTATCCTATCATATCCTCTATCTTATCCTATCCTCTATACTATCCTATCCTCGATCCTATCCTATCCTCTATCCTATCCTATCATCTATCCTATCCTATCCTCTATCCTATCCTATCCTCTATCCTATCCTATCTTCTATCATATTCTATCCTCTATCCTATCCTATCGTCTATCCTATCATATCCTCTATCTTATCCTATCCTCTATACTATCCTATCCTCTATCCTATCCTATCCTCTATCCTATCCTATCCTCTACAATATCGTATCCTCTATCATATCCTTTCCTCTTTCCTATAATATCATCTATCCTATCGTATCCTCTATCTTATCCTATCCTCTATCCTATCCTATCATCTATCCTATCCTATCCTCTATCCTATCCTATCCTCTATCCTATCCTATCTTCTATCATATTCTATCCTCTATCCTATCCTATCGTCTATCCTATCATATCCTCTATCTTATCCTATCCTCTATACTATCCTATCCTCTATCCTATCCTATCCTCTATCCTATCCTATCCTCTATCATATCCTATCCTCTATCCTCTCCTATCCTCTATCCTATCCTATCCTCTATCCTATCCTACCCTCTATCCTATCCTTTCGTATCCTCTATCGCATCCTATCCTCTATCCTATCCTTTCGTATCCTCTATCGCATCCTATCCTCTATCCTATCCTATCCTCTATCCTATCCTATCCTCTATACTATCCTATCCTCTATCCTATCCTATCCTATCCTCTATCCTATGCTATCCTCTATCCTATCCTATCCTCTATCTTATCCTATCCTCTATCCTATCCTACCCTCTGTCCTATCCTATCGTATCCTATATCGTATCCTATCCTCTATCCTATCCTATCCTCTATTATATCCTATCCCCTATTCTATCCTATCCTCTATAATACCCTATCCTCTATCCTATCCTATCCTCTATCCTATCCTATCCTCTATCATATCCTATCCTCTATCCTATTCTATCCTCTATCCTATCCTATCCTCTATCCTATTCTATCCTCTATCCTATCCTATTCTCTATCCTATCCTATCGTATCCTCTGTCCTATCCTATCCTCGATCCTATCCTATCCTCTATCGTATCCTATCGTCTATCCTATCATATCCTCTATCCGATCCTATCCTCTATCCTATCCTATCCTCTATCCTATCCTATCCTCTATCCTATCCTATCCTCTATCTTATCCTATCCTCTATCCTATCCAATCCTCTATCCTATCCTCTATCCGATCCTATCTTCTATCCTATCCTATCCTCTATCATATCCTATCCTCTATCCTATCCTATCCTCTATCCTATATTATCCTCTATCTTATCCTATCCTCTATCCTATCCTATCATCTATCCTATCCTATCTTCTATCCTATCCTATCCTCTATCATATCCTATCCTCTATCCTATCCTATCCTCTATCCTATCCTATCCTCTATCCTATCCTATCCTCTATCCTATCCTATCCTCTATCCTATCCTATCCTACACATTATCGTATCCTCTATCATATCCTTTCCTCTTTCCTATAATATCATCTATCCTATCGTATCCTCTATCTTATCCTATCCTCTATCCTATCCTATCATCTATCCTATCCTATCCTCTATCCTATCCTATCCTCTATCCTATCCTATCCTCTATCATATCCTATCCTCTATCCTATCCTATCGTCTATCCTATCATATCCTCTATCTTATCCTATCCTCTATACTATCCTATCCTCTATCCTATCCTATCCTCTATCCTATCCTATCCTCTATCATATCCTATCCTGTATCCTCTCCTATCCTCTATCCTATCCTATCCTCTATCCTATCCTACCCTCTATCCTATCCTTTCGTATCCTCTATCGCATCCTATCCTCTATCCTATCCTATCCTCTATCCTATCCTATCCTCTATACTATCCTATCCTCTATCCTATCCTATCCTATCCTCTATCCTATGCTATCCTCTATCATATCCTATCCTCTATCCTCTCCTATCCTCTATCCTATCCTATCCTCTATCCTATCCTATCCTCTATCCTATCCTATCCTCTATCATATCCTATCCTCTATCCTCTCCTATCCTCTATCCTATCCTATCCTCTATCCTATCCTACCCTCTATCCTATCCTTTCGTATCCTCTATCGCATCCTATCCTCTATCCTATCCTATCCTCTATCCTATCCTATCCTCTATACTATCCTATCCTCTATCCTATCCTACCCTCTATCCTATCCTATCGTATCCTCTATCGTATCCTATCCTCTATCCTATCCTATCCTCTATTATATCCTATCCCCTATACTATCCTATCCTCTATCCTACCCTATCCTCTATCCTATCCTATCCTCTATCCTATCCTATCCTCTATCATATCCTATCCTCTATCCTATTCTATCCTCTATCCTATCCTATCCTCTATCCTATCCTATCCTCTATCCTATCCTATTCTCTATCCTATCCTATCGTATCCTCTGTCCTATCCTATCCTCGATCCTATCCTATCCTCTATCGTATCCTATCGTCTATCCTATCATATCCTCTATCTTATCCTATCCTCTATACTATCCTATCCTCGATCCTATCCTATCCTCTATCCAATCCTATCCTCTATCATATCCTATCCTCTATCCTCTCCTATCCTCTATCCTATCCTATCCTCTATCCTATCCTACCCTCTATCCTATCCTTTCGTATCCTCTATCGCATCCTATCCTCTATCCTATCCTATCCTCTATCCTATCCTATCCTCTATACTATCCTATCCTCTATCCTATCCTATCCTCTATCCTATCCTATCCTCTATCCTATCCTATCCTCTATCCTATTCTATCCTCTATAATATCGTATCCTCTATCATATCCTATCCTCATTCCTATAATATCATCTGTCCTATCCTACCCTCTATCCTATCCTTTCGTATCCTCTATCGCATCCTATCCTCTATCCTATCCTATCCTCTATCCTATCCTATCCTCTATCCTTTCCTATCCTCTATCCTATCCTATCCTCTATCCTATCCTTTCCTCTATCCTATCCAATCCCCTATCATATCCTCTATCCGATCCTATCCTCTATCCTATCCAATTCCTCTATCCTATCCTATCCTCTATCCTATCCTATCCTCTATCTTATCCTATCCTCTATCCTATCCAATCCTCTATCCTATCCTCTATCCGATCCTATCTTCTATCCTATCCTATCCTCTATCATATCCTATCCTCTATCCTATCCAATCCTCTATCCTATCTTATCCTCTATCTTATCCTATCCTCTATCCTATCCTATCATCTATCCTATCCTATCTTCTATCCTATCCTATCCTCTTTCATATCCTATCCTCTATCCTATCCTATTCTCTATCCTATCCTATCCTCTATCCTATCCTATCCTCTATCCTATCCTATCCTCTACAATATCGTATCCTCTATCATATCCTTTCCTCTTTCCTATAATATCATCTATCCTATCGTATCCTCTATCTTATCCTATCCTCTATCCTATCCTATCATCTATCCTATCCTCTATCCTATCCTATCATCTATCCTATCCTATCCTCTATCCTATCCTATCCTCTATCCTATCCTATCCTCTATCATATCCTATCCTCTATCCTATCCTATCGTCTATCCTATCATATCCTCTATCTTATCCTATCCTCTATACTATCCTATCCTCTATCCTATCCTATCCTCTATCCTATCCTATCCTCTATCATATCCTATCCTCTATCCTCTCCTATCCTCTATCCTATCCTATCCTCTATCCTATCCTACCATCTATCCTATCCTTTCGTATCCTCTATCGCATCCTATCCTCTATCCTATCCTATCCTCTATCCTATACTATCCTCTATACTATCCTATCCTCTATCCTATCCTATCCTATCCTCTATCCTATGCTATCCTCTATCCTATCCTATCCTCTATCCTATCCTATCCTCTATCCTATCCTACCCTCTATCCTATCCTATCGTATCCTCTATCGTATCCTATCCTCTATCCTATCCTATCCTCTATTATATCCTATCCCCTATTCTATCCTATCCTCTATCCTACCCTATCCTCTATCCTATCCTATCCTCTATCCTATCCTATCATCTATCATATCCTATCCTCTATCCTATTCTATCCTCTATCCTATCCGATCCTCTATCCTATCCTATCCTCTATCCTATCCTATTCTCTATCCTATCCTATCGTATCCTCTGTCCTATCCTATCCTCGATCCTATCCTATCCTCTATCGTATCCTATCGTCTATCCTATCATATCCTCTATCTTATCCTATCCTCTATACTATCCTATCCTCTATCCTATCCTATCCTCTATCCTATCCTATCCTCTATCATATCCTATCCTCTATCGTCTCCTATCCTCTATCCTATCCTATCCTCTATCCTATCCTACCCTCTATCCTATCCTTTCGTAACCTCTATCGCATCCTATCCTCTATCCTATCCTATCCTCTATCCTATCCTATCATCTATCCTATCCTATCCTCTATCCTATCCTATCCTCTATCCTATCCTATCCTCTATCATATCCTATCCTCTATCCTATCCTATCGTCTATCCTATCATATCCTCTATCTTATCCTATCCTCTATACTATCCTATCCTCTATCCTATCCTATCCTCTATCCTATCCTATCCTCTATCATATCCTATCCTCTATCCTCTCCTATCCTCTATCCTATCCTATCCTCTATCCTATCCTACCCTCTATCCCATCCTTTCGTATCCTCTATCGCATCCTATCCTCTATCCTATCCTACCCCCTATCCTATCCTTTCGTATCCTCTATCGCATCCTATCCTCTATCCGATCCTATCTTCTATTCTATCCTATCCTCTATCCTATCCTATCCTCTATCATATCCTATCCTCTATCCTATCCTATCCTCTATCCTATCCTATCCTCTATCCTATCCTATCCTCTATCCTATCCTATCCTCTATCCTATCCAATCCCCTATCCTATCCTCTATCGTATCCTATGCTCTATCCTATCCTATCCTCTATCCTATCCTATCCTCTATCCTATCCTATCCTCTATCCTATCCTCTATCCTATCCTCTATCCTATCCTATCGTATCCTCTATCGTATCCTAACCTCTATCCGATCCTATCCTCTATCCTATCCTATCCTCTATCCTACCCTATCCTCTATCCTATCCTATCCTGTATCTTATCCTATCCTCTATCCTATCCAATCCTCTATCCTATCCTCTATCCGATCCTATCTTCTATTCTATCCTATCCTCTATCATATCCTATCCTCTATCCTATCCTATCCTCTATCCTATCTTATCCTCTATCTTATCCTATCCTCTATCCTATCCTATCATCTATCCTATCCTATCTTCTATCCTATCCTATCCTCTATCCTATCCTATCCTCTATCCTATCCTATCCTCTATCCTATCCTATCCTCTATCCTATCCTATCCTCTACAATATCGTATCCTCTATCATATCCTTTCCTCTTTCCTATAATATCATCTATCCTATCGTATCCTCTATCTTATCCTATCCTCTATCCTATCCTATCATCTATCCTATCCTATCCTCTATCTTATCCTATCCTCTATACTATCCTATCCTCTATCCTATCCTATCCTCTATCCTATCCTATCCTCTATACTATCCTATCCTCTATCCTATCCTATCCTATCCTCTATCCTATCCTATCCTCTATCCTATCCTATCATCTATCCTATCCTATCCTCTATCCTATCCTATCCTATCCTCTATCCTATGCTATCCTCAATCCTATCCTATCCTCTATCCTATCCTATCCTCTATCCTATCCTACCCTCTATCCGATCCTATCGTATCCTCTATCGTATCCTATCCTCTATCCTATCCTATCCTGTATTATATCCTATCCCCTATTCTATCCTATCCTCTATCATATCCTATCCTCTATCCTATTCTATCCTCTATCCTATCCTCTATCCTATCCTATCCTCTATCCTATCCTATCCTCTATCCTATCCTATTCTCTATCCTATCCTATCGTATCCTCTGTCCTATCCTATCCTCTATCCTATCCAATCCCCTATCCTATCCTCTATCGTATCCTATGCTCTATCCTATCATATCCTCTATCTTATCCTATCCTCTATCCTATCCTATCCTCTATCCTATTCTCTATCCGATCTTATCGTCTATCCTTTCCTATCCTCTATCCGATCCTATCCTCTATCCTATCCTATCCTCTATCCTATCCTATCCTCTATACTATCCTATACTCTATCCTATCCTATCCTATCCTCTATCCTATCCTATCCTCTATCATATCCTATCCTCTATCCTATCCTATCCTCTATAATATCGTATCCTCTATCATATCCTATCCTCATTCCTATAATATCATCTGTCCTATCCTACCCTCTATCCTATCCTTTCGTATCCTCTATCGCATCCTATCCTCTATCCTATCCTATCCTCTATCCTATCCTATCCTCTATCCTTTCCTATCCTCTATCCTATCCTATCCTCTATCCTATCCTTTCCTCTATCCTATCCAATCCCCTATCATATCCTCTATCCGATCCTATCCTCTATCCTATCCAATTCCTCTATCCTATCCTATCCTCTATCCTATCCTATCCTCTATCTTATCCTATCCTCTATCCTATCCAATCCTCTATCCTATCCTCTATCCGATCCTATCTTCTATCCTATCCTATCCTCTATCATATCCTATCCTCTATCCTATCCAATCCTCTATCCTATCTTATCCTCTATCTTATCCTATCCTCTATCCTATCCTATCATCTATCCTATCCTATCTTCTATCCTATCCTATCCTCTTTCATATCCTATCCTCTATCCTATCCTATTCTCTATCCTATCCTATCCTCTATCCTATCCTATCCTCTATCCTATCCTATCCTCTACAATATCGTATCCTCTATCATATCCTTTCCTCTTTCCTATAATATCATCTATCCTATCGTATCCTCTATCTTATCCTATCCTCTATCCTATCCTATCATCTATCCTATCCTCTATCCTATCCTATCATCTATCCTATCCTATCCTCTATCCTATCCTATCCTCTATCCTATCCTATCCTCTATCATATCCTATCCTCTATCCTATCCTATCGTCTATCCTATCATATCCTCTATCTTATCCTATCCTCTATACTATCCTATCCTCTATCCTATCCTATCCTCTATCCTATCCTATCCTCTATCATATCCTATCCTCTATCCTCTCCTATCCTCTATCCTATCCTATCCTCTATCCTATCCTACCATCTATCCTATCCTTTCGTATCCTCTATCGCATCCTATCCTCTATCCTATCCTATCCTCTATCCTATACTATCCTCTATACTATCCTATCCTCTATCCTATCCTATCCTATCCTCTATCCTATGCTATCCTCTATCCTATCCTATCCTCTATCCTATCCTATCCTCTATCCTATCCTACCCTCTATCCTATCCTATCGTATCCTCTATCGTATCCTATCCTCTATCCTATCCTATCCTCTATTATATCCTATCCCCTATTCTATCCTATCCTCTATCCTACCCTATCCTCTATCCTATCCTATCCTCTATCCTATCCTATCATCTATCATATCCTATCCTCTATCCTATTCTATCCTCTATCCTATCCGATCCTCTATCCTATCCTATCCTCTATCCTATCCTATTCTCTATCCTATCCTATCGTATCCTCTGTCCTATCCTATCCTCGATCCTATCCTATCCTCTATCGTATCCTATCGTCTATCCTATCATATCCTCTATCTTATCCTATCCTCTATACTATCCTATCCTCTATCCTATCCTATCCTCTATCCTATCCTATCCTCTATCATATCCTATCCTCTATCGTCTCCTATCCTCTATCCTATCCTATCCTCTATCCTATCCTACCCTCTATCCTATCCTTTCGTAACCTCTATCGCATCCTATCCTCTATCCTATCCTATCCTCTATCCTATCCTATCATCTATCCTATCCTATCCTCTATCCTATCCTATCCTCTATCCTATCCTATCCTCTATCATATCCTATCCTCTATCCTATCCTATCGTCTATCCTATCATATCCTCTATCTTATCCTATCCTCTATACTATCCTATCCTCTATCCTATCCTATCCTCTATCCTATCCTATCCTCTATCATATCCTATCCTCTATCCTCTCCTATCCTCTATCCTATCCTATCCTCTATCCTATCCTACCCTCTATCCCATCCTTTCGTATCCTCTATCGCATCCTATCCTCTATCCTATCCTACCCCCTATCCTATCCTTTCGTATCCTCTATCGCATCCTATCCTCTATCCGATCCTATCTTCTATTCTATCCTATCCTCTATCCTATCCTATCCTCTATCATATCCTATCCTCTATCCTATCCTATCCTCTATCCTATCCTATCCTCTATCCTATCCTATCCTCTATCCTATCCTATCCTCTATCCTATCCTATCCTCTATCCTATCCAATCCCCTATCCTATCCTCTATCGTATCCTATGCTCTATCCTATCCTATCCTCTATCCTATCCTATCCTCTATCCTATCCTATCCTCTATCCTATCCTCTATCCTATCCTCTATCCTATCCTATCGTATCCTCTATCGTATCCTAACCTCTATCCGATCCTATCCTCTATCCTATCCTATCCTCTATCCTATCCTATCCTCTATCCTATCCTATCCTGTATCTTATCCTATCCTCTATCCTATCCAATCCTCTATCCTATCCTCTATCCGATCCTATCTTCTATTCTATCCTATCCTCTATCATATCCTATCCTCTATCCTATCCTATCCTCTATCCTATCTTATCCTCTATCTTATCCTATCCTCTATCCTATCCTATCATCTATCCTATCCTATCTTCTATCCTATCCTATCCTCTATCCTATCCTATCCTCTATCCTATCCTATCCTCTATCCTATCCTATCCTCTATCCTATCCTATCCTCTACAATATCGTATCCTCTATCATATCCTTTCCTCTTTCCTATAATATCATCTATCCTATCGTATCCTCTATCTTATCCTATCCTCTATCCTATCCTATCATCTATCCTATCCTATCCTCTATCTTATCCTATCCTCTATACTATCCTATCCTCTATCCTATCCTATCCTCTATCCTATCCTATCCTCTATACTATCCTATCCTCTATCCTATCCTATCCTATCCTCTATCCTATCCTATCCTCTATCCTATCCTATCATCTATCCTATCCTATCCTCTATCCTATCCTATCCTATCCTCTATCCTATGCTATCCTCAATCCTATCCTATCCTCTATCCTATCCTATCCTCTATCCTATCCTACCCTCTATCCGATCCTATCGTATCCTCTATCGTATCCTATCCTCTATCCTATCCTATCCTGTATTATATCCTATCCCCTATTCTATCCTATCCTCTATCATATCCTATCCTCTATCCTATTCTATCCTCTATCCTATCCTCTATCCTATCCTATCCTCTATCCTATCCTATCCTCTATCCTATCCTATTCTCTATCCTATCCTATCGTATCCTCTGTCCTATCCTATCCTCTATCCTATCCAATCCCCTATCCTATCCTCTATCGTATCCTATGCTCTATCCTATCATATCCTCTATCTTATCCTATCCTCTATCCTATCCTATCCTCTATCCTATTCTCTATCCGATCTTATCGTCTATCCTTTCCTATCCTCTATCCGATCCTATCCTCTATCCTATCCTATCCTCTATCCTATCCTATCCTCTATACTATCCTATACTCTATCCTATCCTATCCTATCCTCTATCCTATCCTATCCTCTATCATATCCTATCCTCTATCCTATCCTATCCTCTATAATATCGTATCCTCTATCATATCCTATCCTCATTCCTATAATATCATCTGTCCTATCCTATCCTCTATCCTATCCAATCCCCTATCCTATCCTATCATCTATCCTATCCTATCCTCTATCCTATCCTATCCTATCCTCTATCCTATGCTATCCTCAATCCTATCCTATCCTCTATCCTATCCTATCCTCTATCCTATCCTACCCTCTATCCGATCCTATCGTATCCTCTATCGTATCCTATCCTCTATCCTATCCTATCCTGTATTATATCCTATCCCCTATTCTATCCTATCCTCTATCATATCCTATCCTCTATCCTATTCTATCCTCTATCCTATCCTATCCTCTATCCTATCCTATCCTCTATCCTATCCTATTCTCTATCCTATCCTATCGTATCCTCTGTCCTATCCTATCCTCGATCCTATCCTATCCTCTATCGTATCCTATCGTCTATCCTATCATATCCTCTATCTTATCCTATACTCTATACTATCCTATCATCTATCCTATCCTATCCTCTATCCTATCCTATCCACTATCATATCCTATCCTCTATCCTCTCATATCCTCTATCCTATCCTATCCTCAATATTATCCTACCCTCTATCCTATCCTTTCGTATCCTCTATCGCATCCTATCCTCTATCCTATCCTATCCTCTATCCTATCCTATCCTCTATACTATCCTATCCTCTATCCTATCCTATCCTATCCTCTATCCTATGCTATCCTCTATCCTATCCTATCCTCTATCCTATCCTATCCTCTATCCTATCCTACCCTCTATCCTATCCTATCGTATCCTCTATCGTAACCTATCCTCTATCCTATCCTATCCTCTATTATATCCTATCCCCTATACTATCCTATCCTCTATCCTACCCTATCCTCTATCCTATCCTATCCTCTATCCTATCCTATCCTATCCTCTATCCTATGCTATCCTCAATCCTATCCTATCCTCTATCCTATCCTATCCTCTATCCTATCCTACCCTCTATCCGATCCTATCGTATCCTCTATCGTATCCTATCCTCTATCCTATCCTATCCTGTATTATATCCTATCCCCTATTCTATCCTATCCTCTATCCTACCCTATCCTCTATCCTATCCTATCCTCTATCCTATCCTATCCTCTATCATATCCTATCCTCTATCCTATTCTATCCTCTATCCTATCCTATCCTCTATCCTATCCTATCCTCTATCCTATCCTATTCTCTATCCTATCCTATCCTATCCTCTATCCTATGCTACCCTCTATCCTATCCTATCCTCTATCCTATCCTATCCTCTATCCTATCCTACCCTCTATCCTATCCTATCGTATCCTCTATACTATCCTATCCTCTATCCTATCCTATCCTCTATCCTATCCTATCCTCTATCATATCCTATCCTCATTCCTATAATATCATCTGTCCTATCCTATCCTCTATCCTATCCAATCCCCTATCCTATCCTCTATCGTATCCTATGCTCTATCTTATCATATCCTCTATCTTATCCTATCCTCTATCCTATCCTATCCTCTATCCTATTCTCTATCCGATCTTATCGTCTATCCTTTCCTATCCTCTATCCGATCCTATCCTCTATCCTATCCTATCCTCTATCCTATCCTATCCTCTATACTATCCTATACTCTATCCTATCCTATCCTATCCTCTATCCTATCCTATCCTCTATCATATCCTATTATCTATCCTATCCTATCCTCTACAATATCGTATCCTCTATCATATCCTTTCCTCTTTCCTATAATATCATCTATCCTATCGTATCCTCTATCTTATCCTATCCTCTATCCTATCCTATCATCTATCCTATCCTATCCTCTATCCTATCCTATCCTATCCTCTATCCTATGCTATCCTCAATCCTATCCTATACTCTATCCTATCCTATCCTCTATCCTATCCTACCCTCTATCCGATCCTATCGTATCCTCTATCGTATCCTATCCTCTATCCTATCCTATCCTGTATTATATCCTATCCCCTATTCTATCCTATCCTCTATCCTACCCTATCCTCTATCCTATCCTATCCTCTATCCTATCCTATCCTCTATCATATCCTATCCTCTATCCTATTCTATCCTCTATCCTATCCTATCCTCTATCCTATCCTATCCTCTATCCTATCCTATTCTCTATCCTATCCTATCGTATCCTCTGTCCTATCCTATCCTCGATCCTATCCTATCCTCTATCGTATCCTATCGTCTATCCTATCATATCCTCTATCTTATCCTATACTCTATACTATCCTATCATCTATCCTATCCTATCCTCTATCCTATCCTATCCACTATCATATCCTATCCTCTATCCTCTCATATCCTCTATCCTATCCTATCCTCAATATTATCCTACCCTCTATCCTATCCTTTCGTATCCTCTATCGCATCCTATCCTCTATCCTATCCTATCCTCTATCCTATCCTATCCTCTATACTATCCTATCCTCTATCCTATCCTATCCTATCCTCTATCCTATGCTATCCTCTATCCTATCCTATCCTCTATCCTATCCTATCCTCTATCCTATCCTACCCTCTATCCTATCCTATCGTATCCTCTATCGTAACCTATCCTCTATCCTATCCTATCCTCTATTATATCCTATCCCCTATACTATCCTATCCTCTATCCTACCCTATCCTCTATCCTATCCTATCCTCTATCCTATCCTATCCTATCCTCTATCCTATGCTATCCTCAATCCTATCCTATCCTCTATCCTATCCTATCCTCTATCCTATCCTACCCTCTATCCTATCCTATCGTATCCTCTATCGTAACCTATCCTCTATCCTATCCTATCCTCTATTATATCCTATCCCCTATACTATCCTATCCTCTATCCTATCCTATCCTCTATCATATCCTATCCTCTATCCTATCATATCCTATCCTCTATCCTATCCTATCCTCTATCCTATCCTATCCTCTATCCTATCGTATCCTCTATCCTATCCTATCGTCTATCCTATCCTATCCTCTATCCTATCCTATCCTCTATCCTATCCTATCCTCTATCCTATCCTATCCTCTATCCTATCCTATCGTATCCTATCCTCTATCCTATCCTATCGTATCCTCTATCGTATCATATCCTCTATCCTATCCTATCCTATCCTCTATCATATCCTATCCTCTATCCTATCCTATCCTATCCTCTATCCTATCCTATCCTCTATCCTATCCTATCGTATCCTCTATCGTATCCTATCCTCTATCCTATCCTATCCTCTATACTATCCTATCCTCTATCCTATCCTCTATCCTATCCTATCCTCTATCCTATTCCATCCTCTATCCTATCCTATCCTCTATAATATCGTATCCTCTATCATATCCTATCCTCATTCCTATAATATCATCTGTCCTATCCTATCCTCTATCCTATCCAATCCCCTATCCTATCCTCTATCGTATCTTATGCTCTATCCTATCCTATCCTCTATCCTATCCTATCCAATCCTCTATCCTAACCTATCCTCTATCCTATCCTATTCTCCATCCTATCCTATCCTATCCTCTACCGCCTCCTATCCTGTATCCGATCCAATCCCCTAGCGTCTACCGTATCATATTCTCTATCCTATCCAATCCTCTATCCTATCCGATCCACTATCATATCCTATCCTCTATCCTATCCTATCCTCTATCCTATCCTATCCTCTATCCTATCCTATCCTCTATCCTATCGTATCGTATCCTCTATCGTATCCTATCCTCTATCCTATCCTATCGTATCCTCTATCGTATCCTATCCTCTATCCTATCCTATCCTATACTCTATCCTATCCTATCCTCTATCCTATCCTATCCTCTATCCTATCCTATCCTCTATCCTATCCAATCCCCTATCCTATCCTCTATCGTATCTTATGCTCTATCCTATCCTCTCCTCTATCCTATCCTATCCTATCCTCTATCCTAACCTATCCTCTATCCTATCCTATTCTCCATCCTATCCTATCCTATCCTCTACCGCCTCCTATCCTGTATCCGATCCAATCCCCTAGCGTCTGCCGTATCATATTCTCTATCCTATCCAATCCTCTATCCTATCCGATCCACTATCATATCCTATCCTCTATCCTATCAAATCCCCTATTATATCCTCTATCGTATCTTATGCTCTATCCTATCCTATCCTCTATCCTATCCTATCCTCTATCCTATCCTATCCTATCCTCTATCCTAACCTATCCTCTATCCTATCCTATTCTCCATCCTATCCTATCCTATCCAGTACCGCCTCCAACCTGTATCCGATCCAATCCCCTAGCGTCTACCGTATCATATTCTCTATCCTACCCAATCCTCTATCCTATCCGATCCACTATCATATCCTATCCTCTATCCTATCCTATCCTCTATCCTATCCTATCCTCTATCCTATCCTATCCTCTATCCTATCCTATCGTCTATCCTATCCTATCCTCTATCCTATCCTATCCTCTATCCTATCCTATCCTCTATCCTATCCTATCCTCTATCCTATCCTATCCTCTATCCTATCCTATCGTATCCTCTATCGTATCCTATCCTCTATCCTATCCTATCGTATCCTCTATCGTATCCTATTCTCTATCCTATCCTATCCTATCCTCTATCATATCCTATCCTCTATCCTATCCTATCCTCTATCCTATCCTATCCTGTATCCTATCCTATCCTCTATCCTATCCTATCGTATCCTCTATCTTATCCTATCCTCTATCCTATCCTATCGTATCCTCTATCGTATCCTATCCTCTATCCTATCCTATCCTATCCCATCCTCTATCCTATCCTATCCTCTATCCTATCCTATCCTATCCTCTATCTTATCCTATCCTCTATCCTATCCTATCCTCTATACTATCCTATCCTCTATCCTATCCTCTATCCTATCCTATCCTCTATCCTATCCTATCCTCTATCCTATCCTATCCTCTATAATATCGTATCCTCTATCATATCCTATCCTCATTCCTATAATATCATCTGTCCTATCCTATCCTCTATCCTATCAAATCCCCTATTATATCCTCTATCGTATCTTATGCTCTATCCTATCCTATCCTCTATCCTATCCTATCCTCTATCCTATCCTATCCTCTATCCTATCCTATCCTATCCTCTATCCTAACCTATCCTCTATCCTATCCTATTCTCCATCCTATCCTATCCTATCCAGTACCGCCTCCTATCCTGTATCCGATCCAATCCCCTAGCGTCTACCGTATCATATTCTCTATCCTACCCAATCCTCTATCCTATCCGATCCACTATCATATCCTATCCTCTATCCTATCCTATCCTCTATCCTATCCTATCCTCTATCCTATCCTATCCTCTATCCTATCCTATCGTCTATCCTATCCTATCCTCTATCCTATCCTATCCTCTATCCTATCCTATCCTCTATCCTATCCTATCCTCTATCCTATCCTATCCTCTATCCTATCCTATCCTCTATCCTATCCTATCGTATCCTCTATCGTATCCTATCCTCTATCCTATCCTATCGTATCCTCTATCGTATCCTATCCTCTATCCTATCCTATCCTATCCTCTATCATATCCTATCCTCTATCCTATCCTATCCTATCCTCTATCCTATCCTATCGTATCCTCTATCGTATCCTATCCTCTATCCTATCCTATCGTATCCTCTATCGTATCCTATCCTCTATCCTATCCTATCCTATCCTATCCTCTATCCTATCCTATCCTATCCTCTATCTTATCCTATCCTCTATCCTATCCTATCCTCTATACTATCCTATCCTCTATCCTATCCTATCCTCTATCCTATCCTATCCTCTATCCTATCCTATCCTCTATCCTATCCTATCCTCTATCCTATCCTATCCTCTATAATATCGTATCCTGTATCATATCCTATCCTCATTCCTATAATATCATCTGTCCTATCCTATCCTCTATCCTATCCAATCCCCTATCCTATCCTCTATCGTATCTTATGCTCTATCCTATCCTATCCTCTATCCTATCCTATCCTATCCTCTATCCTAACCTATCCTCTATCCTATCCTATTCTCCATCCTATCCTATCTTATCCTCTACCGCCTCCTATCCTGTATCCGATCCAATCCCCTAGCGTCTACCGTATCATATTCTCTATCCTATCCAATCCTCTATCCTATCCGATCCACTATCATATCCTATCCTCTATCCTATCCTATCCTCTATCCTATCCTATCCTCTATCCTATCCTATCCTCTATAATATCGTATCCTCTATCATATCCTATCCTCATTCCTATAATATCATCTGTCCTATCCTATCCTCTATCCTATCAAATCCCCTATTATATCCTCTATCGTATCTTATGCTCTATCCTATCCTATCCTCTATCCTATCCTATCCTCTATCCTATCCTATCCTCTATCCTATCCTATCCTCTATCCTATCCTATCCTATCCTCTATCCTAACCTATCCTCTATCCTATCCTATTCTCCATCCTATCCTATCCTATCCAGTACCGCCTCCTATCCTGTATCCGATCCAATCCCCTAGCGTCTACCGTATCATATTCTCTATCCTACCCAATCCTCTATCCTATCCGATCCACTATCATATCCTATCCTCTATCCTATCCTATCCTCTATCCTATCCTATCCTCTATCCTATCCTATCCTCTATCCTATCCTATCGTCTATCCTATCCTATCTTCTACCCTATCCTATCCTCTATCCTATCCTATCCTCTATCCTATCCTATCCTCTATCCTATCCTATCCTCTATCCTATCCTATCCTATCCTCTATCCTATCCTATCCTCTATCCTATCCTATCGTATCCTCTATCGTTTCCTATCCTCTATCCTATCCTATCGTATCCTCTATCGTATCCTATCCTCTATCCTATCCTATCCTATCCTATCCTATCCTCATTCCTATAATATCATCTGTCCTATCCTATCCTCTATCCTATCCAATCCCCTATCCTATCCTCTATCGTATCTTATGCTCTATCCTATCCTATCCTCTATCCTATCCTATCCTATCCTCTATCCTAACCTATCCTCTATCCTATCCTATTCTCCATCCTATCCTATCTTATCCTCTACCGCCTCCTATCCTGTATCCGATCCAATCCCCTAGCGTCTACCGTATCATATTCTCTATCCTATCCAATCCTCTATCCTATCCGATCCACTATCATATCCTATCCTCTATCCTATCCTATCCTCTATCCTATCCTATCCTCTATCCTATCCTATCCTCTATAATATCGTATCCTCTATCATATCCTATCCTCATTCCTATAATATCATCTGTCCTATCCTATCCTCTATCCTATCAAATCCCCTATTATATCCTCTATCGTATCTTATGCTCTATCCTATCCTATCCTCTATCCTATCCTATCCTCTATCCTATCCTATCCTCTATCCTATCCTATCCTCTATCCTATCCTATCCTATCCTCTATCCTAACCTATCCTCTATCCTATCCTATTCTCCATCCTATCCTATCCTATCCAGTACCGCCTCCTATCCTGTATCCGATCCAATCCCCTAGCGTCTACCGTATCATATTCTCTATCCTACCCAATCCTCTATCCTATCCGATCCACTATCATATCCTATCCTCTATCCTATCCTATCCTCTATCCTATCCTATCCTCTATCCTATCCTATCCTCTATCCTATCCTATCGTCTATCCTATCCTATCTTCTACCCTATCCTATCCTCTATCCTATCCTATCCTCTATCCCATCCTATCCTCTATCCTATCCTATCCTCTATCCTATCCTATCCTATCCTCTATCCTATCCTATCCTCTATCCTATCCTATCGTATCCTCTATCGTTTCCTATCCTCTATCCTATCCTATCGTATCCTCTATCGTATCCTATCCTCTATCCTATCCTATCCTATCCTATCCTATCCTCTATCCTATCCTATCCTCTATCCTATCCTATCCTCTATCCTATCCGATCCACTATCATATCCTATCCTCTATCCTATCCAATCCTCTATCCTATCCGATCCACTATCATATCCTATCCTCTATCCTATCCTATCCTCTATCCTATCCTATCCTCTATCCTATCCTATCCTCTATCCTATCCTATCCTCTATCCTATCCTATCCTCTATCCTATCCTATCCTCTATCCTATCCTATCCTCTATCCTATCCTATCCTCTATCCTATCCTATCCTCTATCCTATCCTATCCTCTATCCTATCCTATCCTCTATCCTATCCTATCCTCTATCCTATCCTATCCTCTATCCTATCCTATCCTCTATCCTATCCTATCCTCTATCCTATCCTATCCTCTATCCTATCCTATCCTCTATCCTATCCTATCCTCTATCCTATCCTATCGTATCCTCTATCGTATCCTATCCTCTATCCCATCCTATTCTCCATCCTATCCTATCCTATCCTCTATCCTATCCTCTATCCTATCCTATCCTCTATCCTATCCTATCCTCTATCCTATCCTATCCTCTATCCTATCCTATCCTATCCTCTATCCTAACCTATCCTCTATCCTATCCTATCCTATCCACTACCGCCTCCTATCCTGTATCCGATCCAATCCCCTAGCGTCTACCGTATCATATTCTCTATCCTACCCAATCCTCTATCCTATCCGATCCACTATCATATCCTATCCTCTATCCTATCCTATCCTCTATCCTATCCTATCCTCTATCCTATCCTATCCTCTATAATATCCTATCATCTATCCTATCCTATCCTCTATCCTATCCTATCCTCTACCCTATCCTATCCTCTACCCTATCCTATCCTCTATCCTATCCTATCCTCTATCTTACCCTATCCTCTATCCTATCCTATCCTCTATCATATCCTATCCTCATTCCTATAATATCATCTGTCCTATCCTATCCTCTATCCTATCCAATACCCTATCCTATCCTCTATCGTATCCTATGCTCTATCCTATCCTATCCTCTATCCTATCCTATCCTCTATCCGATCCTATCCTCTATCCTATCCTATCCTCTATCCTATCCTATCCTCTATACTATCCTATCCTCTATCCTATCCTATCCTCTATCCTATCCTATCCTCTATCCTATCCTATCCTCTATAATATCGTATCCTCTATCATATCCTATCCTCATTCCTATATTATCATCAGTCCTATCCTAACCTCTATCCTATCCAATCCCCTATCCTATCCTCTATCGTATCCTATGCTCTATCCTATCCTATCCTCTATCCTATCCTATCCTCTATCCTATCCTATCCTATCCTCTATCCTAACCTATCCTCTATCCTATCCTATTCTCCATCCTATCCTATCCTATCCTCTACCGCCTCCTATCCTGTATCCGATCCAATCCCCTATCGTCTACCGTATCATATTCTCTATCCTATCCAATCCTCTATCCTATCCGATCCACTATCATATCCTATCCTCTATCCTATCCTATCCTCTATCCCATCCTATCCTCTATCCTATCCTATCCTCTATCCTATCCTATCCTCTATCTAATCCTATCCTCTATCCTATCCTATCCTCTATCCTTTCCTATCCTCTATCCTATCCTATCCTCTATCCTATCCTATCCTCTATCCTATCCTATCCTCTATCCTATCCTATCCTCTATCCCATCCTATCCTCTATCCTATCCTATCCTCTATCTAATCCTATCCTCTATCCTATCCTATCCTCTATCCTTTCCTATCCTCTATCCTATCCTATCCTCTATCCCATCCTATCCTCTATCATATCCTATCCTCTATCCTATCCTATCCTCTATCCTATCCTATCCTCTATCCTATCCTATCCTCTATCCTATCCTATCCTCTATCCTATCCTATCCTCTATACTATCCTATCCTCTATCCTATCCTATCCTATCCTCTATCCTATGCTATCCTCTATCCTATCCTATCCTCTATCCTATCCTATCCTCTATCCTATCCTACCCTCTATCCTATCCTATCGTATCCTCTATCGTATCCTATCCTTTATCCTATCCTATCCTCTATTATATCCTATCCCCTATTCTACCCTATCCTCTATCCTACCCTATCCTCTAGCCTGTCCTATCCTCTATCCTATCCTATTTTTTTTTTTTTTTTTTTCCGAGGAGGTAATCTCGTTACGGATACCCGAATCCCCCCCGGGGGGGGGTGGTCCGGGTTATGTGGGACTCCTCGGCTGGTTGGTGCAACGCCGAGTATACCCACTAACTCCTCCCCGTCCGTCCCTAGACTCCTGGGGGCACCCGTGCTCTGCGCGCGCATGTCAATCCGGTGTGCCCCCGCCTTAGCATACCACCCAGGGGGGGGGGGGACGCGGCCCCTCCCGTACCTACTCTATCCGAAGGCACCACGCAACGGACGACGTGGCGCTTTCCCCCCCTGTTAGGCCGCCCGATGAGCATCCGGGCCCCCGCCCGAGGTGCCCGGCGGCCTCCGGGGACGCCGTTGGTGACCGAGTGTAAGGGGATATCCGATCCCCCGCCTCGAGATCATCAAGGGCGTCCCCGCTCGCGTCAGAGGCGTCGCAACGGGGGTACGCCCCCGGGGCGTACCCTGCCCCGCCTCCCCCCCCCCCTTCGGCCGGGATCGTGACTACGCTCCCGATCCCGTTCCGCAGCCTCCTTCCGCAGCATAACCCGCTCGCAGAAGGAAGCGAACCCCCTCCACGCCTCCTCGCCACCGGCTGCCGCAGCGACGACAGCCGGGAGCGAGAGGTCGTGGCCCACCGCGCGCCGCAGGGCACGGCGCTCTCCCCCCCATGCCGGACACTCCTCCAGAGTGTGTTGCGCCGTGTCCCGCGGCTCGCCGCAGTGGTGACACGCCTCCTCGGTCTCCCTCCCGATGCGACACAGGTAGTCGCCGAAGCACCCGTGCCCGCTCATCACCTGCGTCACACGGTAGGAGACCCTATGCCCCATCCATCCCCTGTTCCATTGATCGAACACCGGGAGGATGGCCCGAACGGCCCGCCTCTCGCCCTCCCTCGTCCCGGGAAGGCTATCGCGCCACTCCCGGGCTGCGTGCCGCCGAGCATGTCGCCTGAGCTCATCCACCATGAGCCGCGCCTGATCCGGGGCCACCCCCCGGAGCCGGAGTTCCCTGGAGTGCGTATGCACATCCGCCAACACGCGGGCCTCCAGCTCGAGGGGGATCAGCCCCGACATCACCATCGCCGTCGCGTACGAAATGGTGCGGTACCCCCGCACGATGCCTATGGCCAGCCTGCGCTCGATGCGACGCAGCAGCGACCGTGTGCCGCCACTGCGCCCCCTAGCCAAGACATCGCGCGCCCATACAGGGGCTCCGTACAGGACCAAAACTCGCACCACCACCGCGAACAGACGACGCACCCGTCCACAGGGTCCCCCGAGATTCGGGAGAAGGCGACCGAGCGCAGCGGTCGCCCTCTCCGCCCGGGGCGCCAGCGACTCAATGTGGCGGTCAAAACGCCACCGGCCGTCAAGCTCGAGTCCCAGGTACCGCATCTGGGACCCGACCTTGACCATCCCCTCCCCCACGCAGATCCAGCACTGGGGAGGCGCCGCCAACCGGGCCGAGCGGAGAAACCACATGGCCCTGGTTTTCTCGACGGACACCTCTAGGCCCAGCGACCGGATCGCGCGCACCGCGCGCCACGCGCCGCGCTCCGCCAGGCAGATGGCCTCCTTCGCATACCTCCCGGTGGCCAATACCAGCGTGTCGTCGGCGTAACACGTCAGGCTGACCCCGGGAGGCATCTCCTCCCGCAGGACGCGATCGTACGCAAGATTCCACAGCAACGGGCCCAACACCGAGCCCTGCGGAACCCCGCGCACGACGCCCCTGCGCACCATCCCGTACCGGCCGGGATACTCTATACCCCTGTCGGAGAGATAGCTCCCGATCACCCTTCTGAGATACAGAGGCACCCGGTGGAAGACCAGGGCCTCCATTATCCGATCCCAGGGGACGGTGTTGAACGCGTTAGCGATATCCAAGGATATCGCCAACGCAACACCGCCCCCCCTCGTACAGGCCTCCGAGAGAGCTCTCACCCGCCGAATAGCGTCGACGGTGGAGAGACCCTCCCGGAAGCCGAATTGAACCCCGCTCAGATCGGGGACCCCTCCCGCCGACAGGTGCCGGACGAGGCGTCCAACGAGTACGCGCTCGAACAACTTCCCCGCCTCGTCCAGCAGACAAATTGGCCGGTACCCTGAGGGCGAGTCCCGGGACTTGCCCCCCTTCGGAAGGAGGACCAACCTGCCCGACTTCCACTCCGTGGGGAACACCCCCTCCCTCAGACAGCCGTTATACAGCTGCCGGAGTTCGGCGGCGAGTCCCCCCTCCAGGGCCAAGACCAACGCGCGGCCCGGCACCCCGTCCGGGCCCGGGGCCTTGCGGCCCACCCGCCGCGCCCTGGCCATCGCCTCACCCAGCTCGCCGGCCGACACCTCCCACTCTGCGGACCAGGAGAGAGGCTCCTGTTCCCAATGGGAGCGGCGCAGTTGTCCCCCCTCTCGCGGGAAGAGGGACGCCACCACTCCCTCGAGCAGGTGGGGGTCCATCGACTCCGTCACCGGAGGCGCCCACGCGCGCAGCTTGTTCATGACAAGCTTGTACGGGCGCCCCCATGGATCGGAGTCCACCGTGCCGACGAGCTCCGACCACGCGTCGGCCTTGGCCCGCGCGATAGCCCTGCGGAGAACCCCGAGCGCGGCTCGGTACTCCCCGCCGAGCCTCGCCGTCGCCTCCTCGTCGTCGCGCCTCCTACGCGCTCGGCCGTACCGACGCCGCGCGGCATTGCAGGCACGCCGGAGCTCCGCAATGCCGGCGGACCACCAGTACGCCGCCCTCCTGGGGGCGAACCGGCTGCGGGGCATGGCGGTGTCGCACACCGCCGTCATTACCTCCCGCAGCCGCCTCGCCCCTTGCGCAGGCGCCAGCTCGGACAGGGCCGGCCCCGTCCATGTCGCCGCGGCTACCGCGGCCCCGAACGCGTCCGCGTCCAGCCGCTTCAAGGCCCATCGCGGCCGTCGGTCGCCCCGGCCCGGCCGGGAATCCCGCGCGTGGAGGGTGGGCCACACGTCCATGACGATGGGCGTATGGTCTGACGCAATCTCTATCTCCTCGGCCACCCTCCATCCCGACACCCGGCGCACGGCCGAGGGAGTCCCCCATGTCAGGTCGACAATCGAGACCCCCTGCGGACGCACGCACGTCGGCGTGGATCCCCGGTTAATCAACCGAAGATCCAGGCCGGCCGCCCAGGTTAACACCTCGCTACCCCTAGTGGTCGTCCTGGGACTCCCCCACGATACCGCGTGGGCATTGAAGTCTCCCAAAACGAGAACCGGGCGGGCGCTGCACCGCGCGATGCAGCTGTTCAGCCCGCCCAGGAACCCCCGAAATTGATCGAGGCCACAGCTCGGCGAGATGTAGATCCCGACAACCGCGATGTCCCCCCATTGCACCGCCACGAATCCCTCGCCCCGCTCCAGAAGGGAGACCGACGGGGACCCGGGGCGGCTTCCCGCCACTATTACTACGGAGCCGATCTCGTCCCCCACCCAGAAGGGGTGTTCGGGGATTGCGTACGGCTCCGCCGCAACTGCCAGCCCAGCCCCCCACTCGCGCACGGCTTGGACAAACAGGTCCTGTGCCGCGCGCGAGTGGTTGAGGTTCGCCTGCAGAACCGGAGTAGGATTAAAAGTACCTACTCTAACATGGGCTCTGCAGAGTCCCCTCCCTGGGAGGTCCGGGCCCCCGGCGCCGTCTGCGGCCGCTGCGCGGATGCAGCCCCAGACGCGCCCTTCTCTTTCGTCGCCGCGCGGCCCCTCTTGGGAGCCGGGGCACACGCTTTGGCCCCGAATCTATGGCCCGATGGTCTCCCCAGGTCCGCGCAGAGCGGACACCTGGGGGCGGCCTTACAGGCCGAAGCCCGATGCTCCGCCTCCCCGCAGCGGTAGCACATCGCGCCTCTGTCGACCGCGCTCTTGCATGTCGCCCGCGTGTGCCCCGTCTCCAAACAACGGAAGCATTGGAGGGGCCGCTCCCTCAGCGCCTCGACGCGGGCCGAGGACCAGCCGACCAGCAGCCGGCCTCCCGCCAACACTTTCTTGACGGCCGCGAGGGGGCCCTGGGCCCAACAGGAGCCCAGCGCCTGCTCCGAGGCGGGTCTGCGGATCTCGCCGACCCGGAACTCCGCCGCGGAACACCCCCCCGCCGCCGCCAGCGACGCCGCTACGTCCCCGGGCGACACCGAGTCGTCCAGGCCCGCCACGCGCACCTCGCCGCGCTTGACCGCCTGGGAGACCTTAACCCCGGTCCCCCCAAGCGCCTCGGCGATCCTCCCGGAGAGGGCCCGTGCCTTCTCCTGGCACCCCGTGCCCCTGACCTCCAGGAGGATCCCGCCGGTTTTCGACCGCCTGGGAAGCACCCCCGACTCGATCCCGATAGCCTTGAGGTCCACCCTCTCTCTTGCCCTGGCCATCACCTCCGAATAAGTGAGCTTGCAGCTCTCGGGGATGGTGATGGCCACTGCTCCCGTTCTGGGGGTGCGTCCCAGGCCACCGTCCCTCCCGGCGGCGGGCTTCGCCGCGCTCGCGCCGCCCTGCACTCGTGCGCCGCCCGACGCCCTCGGCTCCCTCGCAGCCTGCAGCCGTGAAGCGGCGGCAGCTGCCTCGGCCGCGGCTGCTCTCGCCGCAGCCTCCTCCGCGGCCATCTTCTTCTTGGCCCTCTTCGCCGCCTTGCTCGTCACCTCCATCCACGAGGCCGGGACGACCGGTGGCGGAATGATAACGGGGGGCACCACCCTCACGTTGGACACGACCACCGGTCCAGTCCCCTTGGTGACAGACGTCGCCGGCAGAGAAGCCACCGGCGTCGCCTCGCGCGCCGACTTACCCTCCGCCCGGAGGGCCGGGGCCAACCCGGCCAGAATCGTCCGGAACCGCTCCTCCATCCGGGCCTCTAGCTCCCGGTTCCTGGCCGTTATCAGCGCGCCGACCCGGAGAAGCAGGGCTTCGGAGTCCAAAACTCCCGCTCCCTCCCCCGACGATCCCATCGCATCCATCCCCCGCGTACGGACCCCCGCTGTCGAGGAGGCGGGGGGCGCTTCCCCTATTGGCGCATGTCCCGCCCGGCGACCGCTGTCGGTGTTCGCCCGCCGCCCGGCCTCCATTGACCGGAGCCTCGCCCGGAGGTCACCCGCCTCCTCCGCGAGGGCCGCGTTCTGCTCGCGGAGGCGGGCCACCTCCTGGCTCCCCTGCCACGCCATCCCGGTAAAGCACCGCTGCATCAAGGTGGTGCAGTGGGCCCTGGCGACTGCAGAACAATCCCGCAAGTCTTTAGCCAGGTCCCCCTTGAGGCCCTTTGAGACGGTGGAGACTCTCTCCACCCTCAACATCGCCTCCTCCACCTCCCCTACTAGCTGCGCTGTCGGCATCCTCCCACCCAGCTCGATGAGGTCATCCACCCTCCTCGTCTGACTCCTCTCGGCGCGGCCGCCGAGGGCCAGATCCATGGTGGGCGTCCCCGACGAGCCCTCCCCGGGGTCCGTCCGCGACACCGACCCGCCGCGGGTGTGCTGCCCCCCCTCTAACCGGGCACGCTTGGGGTCAGAGACCCCAGATGTCGCGCCCCGCTTCTCCGCGCCCCCGCGCGTCACGATTAAGCCGACGGAGCTCGAGATGGAGATGATTGTTTCATCCCCATCCGAGTCCTCGTCCGCGATGAACACGACCGCGTCCTCCCCGGCAGTAATCGTTGCCATCCCCTCCCCGTCATTGACCGCTGCCGTCTCTTCCCCCGCCACAGCTGCTGCCGTATCGGCAGCCTCCCCCACAACATCAAGGTTTTTATTATACGATTCCATATCTGGTCCCACGAGATTGGCAGGAAAAAACACGTCCGCCCGGGCAGAGCCTCCTTGCCCGGGTAAGGCTAATTTCAACTGGAGTTCGCCAGGTATCCAGAGATGGTGCGCTAGTGGCTGATGTACCCCGCCAGCCACGCCCTGTAGCCAGGGCGTACCCTCTCACCGCGCACCTAAGCTTAGGGCATTAGGGATTTTTATAGAGGTTATCATCCTCGCGGCCCGGCCGATTAAGGCAAGACCACCGTTCCGGTAAAACATGACCACCGGTTTACGGCAAGGGCCCTGCGGCGACCTCCCCGGTCGTTATCGCAGGACCCATTCCGCGGTTTTTTATCCCTCCGTGTGAGCCTTACCGGCAAGGGAGGCCCTGCCAGGATCCGAAGATCCCGCCGGCATCGCCTCATACATCATTGGGACTACTTTCCGCGGAATACCCCTCGCTCCGTTAGCAACACACAACTATGTGTGTTCCCAGGGACCACCACGAGGAGGTGGAGCGTAGAAGATTTTAGGGATATGGCCGCCACCACTGTGGCATACCTAGTAGTGGATCCGAGTCACCACTACTAAGCCCATATCCCCTCGGTCCCCATCCTCTATCCTATCCTATCCTCTATCATATCCTATTCTCTATCCTATCCTATCGTATCCTCTGTCCTATCCTATCCTCGATCCTATCCTATCCTCTATCATATCCTATCCTCTATCCTCTCCTATCCTCTATCCTATCCTATCCTCTATATTATCCTACCCTCTATCCTATCCTTTCGTATCCTCTATCGCATCCTATCCTCTATCCTATCCTATCCTGTATCCTATCCTATCCTATATACTATCCTATCCTCTATCCTATCCTATCCTATCCTCTATCCTATCCTATCCTCTATCATATCCTATCCTCTATCCTATTCTATCCTCTATCCTATCCTATCCTCTATCCTATCCTATCCTCTATCCTATCCTATCCTCTATCCTATCCTATCCTCTATCCTATCCTATCCTCTATCATATCCTATCCTCTATCCTCTCCTATCCTCTATCCTATCCTATCCTCTATCCTATCCTACCCTCTATCCTATCCTTTCGTATCCTCTATCGCATCCTATCCTCTATCCTATCCTATCCTCTATCCTATCCTATCCTCTATACTATCCTATCCTCTATCCTATCCTATCCTCTATCCTATCCTATCCTCTATCCTATCCTATCCTCTATCCTATCCTACCCTCTATCCTATCCTTTCGTATCCTCTATCGCATCCTATCCTCTATCCTATCCTATCCTCTATCCTATCCTATCCTCTATACTATCCTATCCTCTATCCTATCCTATCCTCTATCCTATCCTATCCTCTATCATATCCTATCCTCTATCCTCTCCTATCCTCTATCCTATCCTATCCTCTATCCTATCCTATCCTCTATCCTATCCTATCCTCTATCCTATCCTATCGTATCCTCTATCGTATCCTATCCTCTATCCTATCCTATAGTATCCTCTATCGTATCCTATCCTCTATCCTATCCTATCCTATCCTCTATCATATCCTATCCTCTATCCTATCCTATCCTATCCTCTATCCTATCCTATCCTCTATCCTATCCTATCGTATCCTCTATCGTATCCTATCCTCTATCCTATCCTATCGTATCCTCTATCGTATCCTATCCTCTATCCTATCCTATCCTATCCTATCCTCTATCCTATCCGATCCTCTATCCTATCTTATCCTATCCTCTATGTTATCCTATCCTCTATCCTATCCTATCCTCTATACTATCCTATCCTCTATCCTATCCTCTATCCTATCCTATCCTCTATCCTATTCCATCCTCTATCCTATCCTATCCTCTATAATATCGTATCCTCTATCATATCCTATCCTCATTCCTATAATATCATCTGTCCTATCCTATCCTCTATCCTATCCAATCCCCTATCCTATCCTCTATCGTATCTTATGCTCTATCCTATCCTATCCTCTATCCTATCCTATCCAATCCTCTATCCTAACCTATCCTCTATCCTATCCTATTCTCCATCCTATCCTATCCTATCCTCTACCGCCTCCTATCCTGTATCCGATCCAATCCCCTAGCGTCTACCGTATCATATTCTCTATCCTATCCAATCCTCTATCCTATCCGATCCACTATCATATCCTATCCTCTATCCTATCCTATCCTCTATCCTATCCTATCCTCTATCCTATCCTATCCTCTATCCTATCCTATCGTATCCTCTATCGTATCCTATCCTCTATCCTATCCTATCGTATCCTCTATCGTATCCTATCCTCTATCCTATCCTATCCTATACTCTATCCTATCCTATCCTCTATCCTATCCTATCCTCTATCCTATCCAATCCCCTATCCTATCCTCTATCGTATCTTATGCTCTATCCTATCCTATCCTCTATCCTATCCTATCCTATCCTCTATCCTAACCTATCCTCTATCCTATCCTATTCTCCATCCTATCCTATCCTATCCTCTACCGCCTCCTATCCTGTATCCGATCCAATCCCCTAGCGTCTGCCGTATCATATTCTCTATCCTATCCAATCCTCTATCCTATCCGATCCACTATCATATCCTATCCTCTATCCTATCAAATCCCCTATTATATCCTCTATCGTATCTTATGCTCTATCCTATCCTATCCTCTATCCTATCCTATCCTCTATCCTATCCTATCCTATCCTCTATACTAACCTATCCTCTATCCTATCCTATTCTCCATCCTATCCTATCCTATCCAGTACCGCCTCCAACCTGTATCCGATCCAATCCCCTAGCGTCTACCGTATCATATTCTCTATCCTACCCAATCCTCTATCCTATCCGATCCACTATCATATCCTATCCTCTATCCTATCCTATCCTCTATCCTATCCTATCCTCTATCCTATCCTATCCTCTATCCTATCCTATCGTCTATCCTATCCTATCCTCTATCCTATCCTATCCTCTATCCTATCCTATCCTCTATCCTATCCTATCCTCTATCCTATCCTATCGTATCCTCTATCGTATCCTATCCTCTATCCTATCCTATCGTATCCTCTATCGTATCCTATTCTCTATCCTATCCTATCCTATCCTCTATCATATCCTATCCTCTATCCTATCCTATCCTCTATCCTATCCTATCCTCTATCCTATCCTATCCTCTATCCTATCCTATCCTCTATCCTATCCTATCCTCTATCCTATCCTATCGTATCCTCTATCTTATCCTATCCTCTATCCTATCCTATCGTATCCTCTATCGTATCCTATCCTCTATCCTATCCTATCCTATCCCATCCTCTATCCTATCCTATCCTCTATCCTATCCTATCCTATCCTCTATCTTATCCTATCCTCTATCCTATCCTATCCTCTATACTATCCTATCCTCTATCCTATCCTCTATCCTATCCTATCCTCTATCCTATCCTATCCTCTATCCTATCCTATCCTCTATAATATCGTATCCTCTATCATATCCTATCCTCATTCCTATAATATCATCTGTCCTATCCTATCCTCTATCCTATCCAATCCCCTATCCTATCCTCTATCGTATCTTATGCTCTATCCTATCCTATCCTATCCTCTATCCTAACCTATCCTCTATCCTATCCTATTCTCCATCCTATCCTATCCTATCCTCTACCGCCTCCTATCCTGTATCCGATCCAATCCCCTAGCGTCTGCCGTATCATATTCTCTATCCTATCCAATCCTCTATCCTATCCGATCCACTATCATATCCTATCCTCTATCCTATCCTATCCTCTATCCTATCCTATCCTCTATCCTATCCTATCGTATCCTCTATCGTATCCTATCCTCTATCCTATCCTATCGTATCCTCTATCGTATCCTATCCTCTATCCTATCCAATCCTATACTCTATCTTATCCTATCCTCTATCCTATCCTATCCTATACTCTATCCTATCCTATCCTCTATCCTATCCTATCCTCTATCCTATCCTATTCTCCATCCTATCCTATCCTATCCTCTATCCTATCCTCTATCCTATCCTATCCTCTATCCTATCCTATCCTCTATCCTATCCTATCCTCTATAATATCGTATCCTCTATCATATCCTATCCTCATTCCTATAATATCATCTGTCCTATCCTATCCTCTATCCTATCAAATCCCCTATTATATCCTCTATCGTATCTTATGCTCTATCCTATCCTATCCTCTATCCTATCCTATCCTCTATCCTATCCTATCCTATCCTCTATCCTAACCTATCCTCTATCCTATCCTATCCAGTACCGCCTCCTATCCTGTATCCGATCCAATCCCCTAGCGTCTACCGTATCATATTCTCTATCCTACCCAATCCTCTATCCTATCCGATCCACTATCATATCCTATCCTCTATCCTATCCTATCCTCTATCCTATCCTATCCTCTATCCTATCCTATCCTCTATCCTATCCTATCGTCTATCCTATCCTATCCTCTATCCTATCCTATCCTCTATCCTATCCTATCCTCTATCCTATCCTATCCTCTATCCTATCCTATCCTCTATCCTATCCTATCGTATCCTCTATCGTATCCTATCCTCTATCCTATCCTATCGTATTCTCTATCGTATCCTATCCTCTATCCTATCCTATCCTATCCTCTATCATATCCTATCCTCTATCCTATCCTATCCTATCCTCTATCCTATCCTATCCTCTATCCTATCCTATCGTATCCTCTATCGTATCCTATCCTCTATCCTATCCTATCGTATCCTCTATCGTATCCTATCCTCTATCCTATCCTATCCTATCCTATCCTATCCTATCCTCTATCTTATCCTATCCTCTATCCTATCCTATCCTCTATACTATCCTATCCTCTATCCTATCCTCTATCCTATCCTATCCTCTATCCTATCCTATCCTCTATCCTATCCTATCCTCTATCCTATCCTATCCTCTATCCTATCCTATCCTCTATCCTATCCTATCCTCTATCCTATCCTATCCTCTATCCTATCCTATCCTCTATAATATCGTATCCTCTATCATATCCTATCCTCATTCCTATAATATCATCTGTCCTATCCTATCCTCTATCCTATCCAATCCCCTATCCTATCCTCTATCGTATCTTATGCTCTATCCTATCCTATCCTCTATCCTATCCTATCCTATCCTCTATCCTAACCTATCCTCTATCCTATCCTATTCTCCATCCTATCCTATCTTATCCTCTACCGCCTCCTATCCTGTATCCGATCCAATCCCCTAGCGTCTACCGTATCATATTCTCTATCCTATCCAATCCTCTATCCTATCCTATCCTATCCTATCCTCTATCCTATCCTATCCTCTATCCTATCCTATCCTATCCTCTATCTTATCCTATCCTCTATCCTATCCTATCCTCTATACTATCCTATCCTCTATCCTATCCTCTATCCTATCCTATCCTCTATCCTATCCTATCCTCTATCCTATCCTATCCTCTATCCTATCCTATCCTCTATCCTATCCTATCCTCTATCCTATCCTATCCTCTATCCTATCCTATCCTCTATAATATCGTATCCTCTATCATATCCTATCCTCATTCCTATAATATCATCTGTCCTATCCTATCCTCTATCCTATCCAATCCCCTATCCTATCCTCTATCGTATCTTATGCTCTATCCTATCCTATCCTCTATCCTATCCTATCCTATCCTCTATCCTAACCTATCCTCTATCCTATCCTATTCTCCATTCTATCCTATCTTATCCTCTACCGCCTCCTATCCTGTATCCGATCCAATCCCCTAGCGTCTACCGTATCATATTCTCTATCCTATCCAATCCTCTATCCTATCCGATCCACTATCATATCCTATCCTCTATCCTATCCTATCCTCTATCCTATCCTATCCTCTATCCTATCCTATCCTCTATCCTATCCTATCCTCTATCCTATCCTATCCTCTATCCTATCCTATCGTATCCTCTATCGTATCCTATCCTCTATCCTATCCTATCGTATCCTCTATCGTATCCTATCCTCTATCCTATCCTATCCTATCCTCTATCCTATCCTATCCTCTATCCTATCCTATCCTCTATCCTATCCTATCCTCTATCCTATCCTATCCTCTATCCTATCCAATCCCCTATCCTATCCTCTATCGTATCTTATGCTCTATCCTATCCTATCCTCTATCCTATCCTATCCTATCCTCTATCCTAACCTATCCTCTATCCTATCCTATTCTCCATCCTATCCTATCCTATCCTCTACCGCCTCCTATCCTGTATCCGATCCAATCCCCTAGCGTCTGCCGTATCATATTCTCTATCCTATCCAATCCTCTATCCTATCCGATCCACTATCATATCCTATCCTCTATCCTATCCTATCCTCTATCCTATCCTATCCTCTATCCTATCCTATCCTCTATAATATCGTATCCTCTATCATATCCTATCCTCATTCCTATAATATCATCTGTCCTATCCTATCCTCTATCCTATCAAATCCCCTATTATATCCTCTATCGTATCTTATGCTCTATCCTATCCTATCCTCTATCCTATCCTATCCTCTATCCTATCCTATCCTCTATCCTATCCTATCCTCTATCCTATCCTATCCTATCCTCTATCCTAACCTATCCTCTATCCTATCCTATTCTCCATCCTATCCTATCCTATCCAGTACCGCCTCCTATCCTGTATCCGATCCAATCCCCTAGCGTCTACCGTATCATATTCTCTATCCTACCCAATCCTCTATCCTATCCGATCCACTATCATATCCTATCCTCTATCCTATCCTATCCTCTATCCTATCCCATCCTCTATCCTATCCTATCCTCTATCCTATCCTATCGTCTATCCTATCCTATCTTCTACCCTATCCTATCCTCTATCCTATCCTATCCTCTATCCTATCCTATCCTCTTGTAACAGACCTGGCTGCGCCAGGCCTGTTCCTGACCGCACGCGCCCGAATCCGAGCCCCCGAACACGACCGACGGATGCCGAAATCCGCCGGTACCCGCGGGCGCCCCCCCGCGTTCCCCGTATCACCGAACCGATCTTGGCGGGAACCGGAACCCGCCATGATGCGACACCGGCGCGCCGGATGCGTGACGACACCGGAAAAGCCGGCCGCGAACCGTACCGCACCGCACCCCCTCGCCCGGCAAGACGAGAGAGACAAACCGGAAAACGCTCTCTTCGGTTTTCCGCCGTCATCCAGTTCAGACGTGTTTTCCCGAGCCGTATTCTCCAGCCGCCGATACCGACCGCACGAATACGCCCGGACTCGCGCTGTCCCGACGCCGAGAAGCCGTCCGCCGCTTCTCGAGAGTGTGATTAAATCCGCGGAGAACGAACCGCGAGTTTGCCGAGTTATCCGCGACCCGCGAACGCCGACCTACGCCGCTGCGTTCCTGTCCTCCTGGAGAGCCGCCCGAACGCCGAGCGATCGAGGACCGGACCCAGAGTAAGTACCTTGCTTTCCCGTTAACCCGACCCCTCCGCTTCCGCCCACGCACCCACGGAGAGCGAACCACCCGCAGCCGGCCCCTCGCCGGCCGCCCTGGGGCACGGGCTCTCCGCCCGCCGAGATTACCCCGCTCCGGATACGCCGCCGCGTACGGCCCCGATCCCTCCGTAACCTGAGACATGAACCGCGATCGCCGACCGTCGAAACGCGAAGCCGGGACAGTGACGAACGTTTAAATTACTCGCGTCGTTAACCACCCGTACCCGACCGTCCGCGACCCCGCCGTACCCTCGCGTTATCCTGCGAGAACCCTGGCACGGCGAGCCAAATCCGGCCGCGAGGAAATTCGTTGCGACGAGATCCGCCGGGGAAACGGACTCGTTACATGGCGCCCGAACAGGGACTTGTTTAACCACGTGGGACAGGCTGGATTACGCCCACGTGGGAATTTGTGAGGTTAAGTGTGCCGCGGAGTGAAGTGAACCGAACCGCGCGTGCGCCATCTAGTGCGAGCCCGCCGAAATAGTGCCGGTACACGCGCGCCGCCCAGTGTCGCCCGGCCGAAACGCTACCGGTACACGCGCGCCGCCTGCCGCCGCCGCGACGAAGCAGGACCGCCGATCGAACGTCGGGCGGGAAAGTTCAAAGCACAGCCGGGGGAAACCCACGCGGATGCCCCGGGGGACACCCACGACGAGCCGTACCCGACGAAACGCCGACGGACCACCATCCCCCGAGACACCGGACGACCGGAGACGACGGTGGGCCGACTGCATTAGCCACCTGACGAACGATCTGTACGCGATAATGGAGCCCGGCGTACAGACCCGGAAAATGCTGTCCGCCGCCGCGACGGCCGAGAGACCGGACCCGCTCCGCAACATCGACCGGATCCGGAAGAGCGGTTGCACCACCGACGGGAAAGACCCGCACGCGTTCCTGGAACGCGTGGAAGACCTCCAGCTGACATACGGGTTCCCAGACGAGGACATGCTCCGAGCCGCACCGTTGATGTTGAGCGACCGAGCCCAGGCCTGGTACCGGAACGAACGGGAGGAAATTGCCACCTGGGACGAGTTCAAACAGGCATTCCTCCGGGCCCATGCGTCGCCGCAGACCCGCTCCCAGCACGAGCGTGCCGCCCGAGAAAGGAGACAGCGGGACGACGAGCCGTTCACGGACTTCGTGACGGATATTACCACGATGATGCGACGAGCACAGGTGTCGCCGTCCGAGAGGCTCGACCTGCTACACGAGAACATGCGGGCGAAGTTTCAATATTGCATACCCCGGGGATCCGTGCCGGATCTGAGGACGCTCCGCGAGCGGGTGCAGGAACTCGAGCGGATCGAAGAACGGGAAAGACGGCCGCGCCGAACTCCGACCCACGCCGCCGCGACCGAGCACGCGGCGCCGACCACGAGCCGCGCTCCGCCGTCGGAACCGTACGACGTCGACACCCACTGCTGGCGGTGCAAACAGCGGGGACACACCCGTTTTGAGTGCCGGAACGCGTACCGGAGATTCTGCTCGCGGTGCGGACGCGACGGAGTGCTAACCCGGGAGTGTCACCCGCCGGGAAACGGAGCACGGGCCCCGTCGCCGAGGAGCGAGCGCCGGGCCCGCTGGACGACCTGTCGGGGCAAATCCGATACACGCCGCGTCCCGTGTTATCGGTCCGAATCCTCGGCCGGAGATTCGATGCCCTCCTCGACACGGGCTCACAGATATCCTGCGTCAACGAGGACGTCGTGGCCTGGGCGCAGGAGCAAGGGAGATTCCCCGCGGAGCACCGAGCCGGCCTCGTCAACCTGGCCGACGGAACCGATATGCGTCCGGCGGGTCGCATCCGCCTGCCGTTTCGAGTCCGACACCGGGAGGAAACAGCCGAGTTCACCGTACTACCGAGGATGGGGATGCCGGTACTCCTCGGCATCCACGCTCTCGCCGCCCTACGCTTGAGGATGGAGCCGCCCGCCGAAATCTCCGCCCGGGCCGAGGGATGCCCCGCCGAGCCGTGTCTCGAACTAGGACTGCGGCCGCTGCCGGAAGACGAGCGAGAAGCGTTCGACCGATTCCTCAACACCGAGCTGGAACGCTTCAACGCCGTGACGGGTCGTACAACGCTCATACGGCACCGGATAAAGCTGCTCGACGAGACGCCGGTCAAGCAGCGGTACCGTCCCCGGAACCCGGCCATGCAGGCTATCATCAACGAAGAGGTCGCACAGATGTTGCGGGACGACGTCATCGAGCCATCCAACAGCCCGTGGAGTTCGCCTGTCGTCGTCGTGAAGAAGAAGGACGGCCGGCCGCGATTCTGCGTCGACTTCCGCAAATTAAACGAACGGTCGGAAAAGGACGCGTATCCGCTGCCGCACATCCAGGCCACGTTGGACAAACTGCGGGGGGCCAGGTTCCTCACGACGCTGGACCTGAAGAACGGTTATTGGCAGGTACCCCTGGAGCCCGCGAGCCGACCGCTTACCGCCTTCACCGTTCCAGGGCTCGGCCTGTTCCAATTCACGGTGATGCCCTTCGGCCTACACTCCGCGCCCGCGACCTTCCAGCGCCTCCTGGATCGCGTGATCGGCCCGGAGCTCGAGCCGCACGCGTTCGCCTATCTGGACGACATTATTGTCGTCAGCCGGACCGTGGCCGACCACCGACGCCACCTCCACGACGTTTTCCGGCGCCTGCGTGCGGCCGGACTGAGACTGAATCCGGAAAAGTGCCGATTCTGTGTCGACAGCCTCCGGTATTTAGGCCATATCGTCGACCAGCAGGGCATCCGGACCGACCCGCAGAAAACCGCAGCCATCGCCCAGATCCCGACGCCGAAAACAATCAAGGACATCCGCAGATTCCACGGGATGGCCTCGTGGTACCGGCGATTCGTCCCGAACTTCGCGGAGGTCATCGAGCCGTTAACCCGCCTGACCCGCAAAAACGCCAGATGGCAGTGGACCTCCGCTGAGGAAACGGCGTTCCGCACGATGAAGGAACGCCTCGTAGCCGCCCCGGTGCTGGCCTGCCCAGATTTCGAACAGCCTTTCACGCTCCAGACCGATGCCAGCGACTACGGGCTGGGAGTCGTACTCACGCAGGGCCCTGAGGACGACGAGAGGGTGATCGCCTATGCCAGCCACACGATGAGCGAGACCGAGCGCAAATACAGCGCCACCGAGAAGGAGTGTCTCGCCGTGGTCTGGGGCATCCGGAAGATGCGGCCGTACCTGGAGGGGTACCGCTTCACCGTCGTCACCGACCACCAAGCCCTCAAATGGCTCCGCCAACTCGACAGCCCGACCGGCCGCCTGGCGAGATGGGCGTTAGAGCTCCAACAGTACGACTTTGAGGTGCGGTACCGACCCGGAAAACATAACCACGTGGCGGATACGCTGTCAAGAATCCCGCCGCCGCCCGGAGTGAACTCGCTCCGACCGAAGCAGCACACCGACACGTGGTACCAGAAGAAGCTTGCCGCCGCCCAGACCGACCCAGCCGCCGAACCAGAGTTCCAGATACGCGAGGGGCGCCTCTATAAACGCATCCCGCACCAGCTCGATTACAACGAGCCCGAGCCGGGCACGACGTGGAAGCTGTGCGTACCGAACGAGGACCGCCCGGCTATCCTGGCCCAGTACCACGACGACCCCACGGCCGGTCATCTGGGAGTCGCCAAAACCATCGTGCGCCTGGCGCAACGATACTACTGGCCGGGAATGTTCCGGGATGCCGCCCGCTACGTCCGGAGCTGCGAGAACTGCATGCAGTTTAAGATTCCGCCGCACCCGTTACCAGGACAGCTGCACGCCAACCCGGGGACCGAACCGTGGCACACCGTCTCCGTCGACCTGATCGGCCCGCTGCCGCGATCCCGACAGGGCCACAGGTGGCTGCTGGTGGCCATGGACCGTTTCACCAAATGGGTCGAGCTCACCCCGCTCCGGAAAGCCACCAGTACCGCCGTCGCAGCTGCGATCCAAAGGGAGGTAATCCTGCGACACGGAGCCCCTCAGATTTTAATTTCAGATAACGGCCGTCAGTTCATCGGAGAACCCGTGACCGCCCTGCTGAAAGCCGCCGGGACCCAGCACCGCCGGACCCCGCCGTACGCGCCCCAGTGCAATCCGGTAGAGCGAGCCAACAAGGTCGTGAAGACCATGCTCGCCCAATACACCGGAAACCGCCACAACCGCTGGGACGAGAAACTGGACGAGGCCAGATTCGCAATCAACACGGCGTGGCACGAGGCGACCGGGTACAGCCCGGCGTACCTCAACCAAGGACGGGAACTCCGGCCACCGGGGTCGACCACCACGGAAGGAGCCGCAGCCCCCCCGCAGCAGCGGTGGAAGAACCTCCGCGAGGCCCAGGAGCTGGCCCGAGTACACCTGGCCCGGGCGTTCGACCGACAGGCCAAATACTACAACCTGCGCCGGCGAGATTGGAGGCCCGCCCTGGGGGACACCGTCTGGAAGAGGGAGCATACGCTGTCCAACAAAGAAGAAGGCGTCGCCGCCAAACTCGCGCCGAAGTTCAGCGGCCCGTATACCGTCGGGCGCGTCGTGTCACCGGTCATCGTGGACCTGCGCGACCGGGCTAGACGATGGCTGCGCCACATCCACGTCCGGGACCTCAAGCCCGCAGCCGGCCCTGCCGACGACCCCGACCACACCCCGGAGGAAAGCGCCGCGCGCGAGCGCCGCCCCTCTCTCGCGGGACCCCCCCGACCACCCACGCCCGCCCCCGCGGACAACCCGGTTCCCCGGCGCCGAGGGCGCCCCCGGAAATTAACAGCCCCCGTTCATTTCTGCTCAGGCAACTCAGGACACCACGGAATGGAGGGCCGTAGGGGCCTCGCCGACCGGCTCCGCGAGCTCCAGCTCGCCGCCGACCAGCCGACCACCAGGGAACGCCGCCGCAGCGACCTACCCGCCGAAGAACCGACCGCCCGGGATGGCCCCGTACTACGGAACTGGGACTCCCTCACCACCCTGGCGTCGGTGCCCGACGAGCCGCCGCCGGTGGCGTACTGGTTGGGCCAGAGCCCCTGGCCCCGGCTCACCACCCCGCCCAGCTCCCCGGGCTGGTGGACCCCGACGCCGTCACCGCCGCCGCGGGACCACCAAGGAACTCGCCGTCGCAGGACGAGGAGGAGGCGCCGAGCGGGTCGCGCCGACCGCCAGCACGCGACCCTGAGCCACTGGTCGGACCCCCTCCCACCGGAAGTCCTGGGGAGGCCGGTAGGACCGGACCCCGTCGGGGCGCAACCCGCCCCCGCCGTCACGGCCTGGGCGATCACGGGGCCGCCCCCGCCGGAGCAGACCCCGCGCCCGGTACCGGCGCCGAGGCGCCGACCGAGGGCCGCCACCCCGACCCCCGCCACACGGACGATCGGGAGCCAGACGGAGGACGCCCCGCCGACCCCGACACGCGCTGCAGCCACGCCAGCCCGGGCCCCGGAAACCCCGAGGTCACCCCAGGGACCCACGACCCGGCGCCGCCATGCGAGACCAGCGGAAGGAGTGACGCCCCCCAACGGGGGATGCCCGATCCGCGACGCGGACCGCCCCCAGATGCAATGGGACCCGGTCCCCTTCCAGGGACCACTCCCCACATTCCCGAGCACCTGGTTTTTGCTGCCGTCGGGACGACAGGCCGAGGTGCCGCTGCGGCTCATCGCGCGAGGCCGCGCGTATGTCACGGTACCGCCCGGGTTCGAGCGGTGGAAGCTGTTGTTTGGGAGCGATGGCCGCCTGACCCGCTGCATCCGCCGCCCGCCGGCCGTCCGGATCCCGGCCGAGCCGGCCCCGCCACGCCGCCACCGCCAACCGGGACGCTGCCACGACAGTGAATAGACACAACAGTGGAACAGTGGACAAGGTGCGCGAGGACGTGGCCCCACGGGGCACCCGCGACGTCACCCCGGCGGGGGTGAACGGACGCCATATCCTAGGTTAAGTTAGGTTAAGTAGTGTACAGTGTTTGCTTAGGTTAAGTAGTGTTAAGTGTACAGCGTTTGCATAGGTTAAGTTAGATTAAGTGTACAGTGTTTGGATAGGTTAAGTTAGATTAAGTGTACAGCCCCGCGTTAGGTTAAGCTAGGTTAGGTTTAGTAAGTAAGGTCCCGACCCGCCGAAGTAAAAAGACTGTCTCGCGCTCGCCGCCGCGACGTAAGGGGGGGGTGTAACAGACCTGGCTGCGCCAGGCCTGTTCCTGACCGCACGCGCCCGAATCCGAGCCCCCGAACACGACCGACGGATGCCGAAATCCGCCGGTACCCGCGGGCGCCCCCCCGCGTTCCCCGTATCACCGAACCGATCTTGGCGGGAACCGGAACCCGCCATGATGCGACACCGGCGCGCCGGATGCGTGACGACACCGGAAAAGCCGGCCGCGAACCGTACCGCACCGCACCCCCTCGCCCGGCAAGACGAGAGAGACAAACCGGAAAACGCTCTCTTCGGTTTTCCGCCGTCATCCAGTTCAGACGTGTTTTCCCGAGCCGTATTCTCCAGCCGCCGATACCGACCGCACGAATACGCCCGGACTCGCGCTGTCCCGACGCCGAGAAGCCGTCCGCCGCTTCTCGAGAGTGTGATTAAATCCGCGGAGAACGAACCGCGAGTTTGCCGAGTTATCCGCGACCCGCGAACGCCGACCTACGCCGCTGCGTTCCTGTCCTCCTGGAGAGCCGCCCGAACGCCGAGCGATCGAGGACCGGACCCAGAGTAAGTACCTTGCTTTCCCGTTAACCCGACCCCTCCGCTTCCGCCCACGCACCCACGGAGAGCGAACCACCCGCAGCCGGCCCCTCGCCGGCCGCCCTGGGGCACGGGCTCTCCGCCCGCCGAGATTACCCCGCTCCGGATACGCCGCCGCGTACGGCCCCGATCCCTCCGTAACCTGAGACATGAACCGCGATCGCCGACCGTCGAAACGCGAAGCCGGGACAGTGACGAACGTTTAAATTACTCGCGTCGTTAACCACCCGTACCCGACCGTCCGCGACCCCGCCGTACCCTCGCGTTATCCTGCGAGAACCCTGGCACGGCGAGCCAAATCCGGCCGCGAGGAAATTCGTTGCGACGAGATCCGCCGGGGAAACGGACTCGTTACACTCTATCCTATCCTATCCTCTATCCTATCCTATCCTATCCTCTATCCTATCCTATCCTCTATCCTATCCTATCGTATCCTCTATCGTTTCCTATCCTCTATCCTATCCTATCGTATCCTCTATCGTATCCTATCCTCTATCCTATCCTATCCTATCCTATCCTCTATCCTATCCTATCCTCTATCCTATCCTATCCTCTATCCTATCCTATCCTATCCTCTATCTTATCCTATCCTCTATCCTATCCTATCCTCTATACTATCCTATCCTCTATCCTATCCTCTATCCTATCCTATCCTCTATCCTATCCTATCCTCTATCCTATCCTATCCTCTATAATATCGTATCCTCTATCATATCCTATCCTCATTCCTATAATATCATCTGTCCTATCCTATCCTCTATCCTATCCAATCCCCTATCCTATCCTCTATCGTATCTTATGCTCTATCCTATCCTATCCTCTATCCTATCCTATCCTATCCTCTATCCTAACCTATCCTCTATCCTATCCTATTCTCCATCCTATCCTATCTTATCCTCTACCGCCTCCTATCCTGTATCCGATCCAATCCCCTAGCGTCTACCGTATCATATTCTCTATCCTATCCAATCCTCTATCCTATCCTATCCTATCCTATCCTCTATCCTATCCTATCCTCTATCCTATCCTATCCTATCCTCTATCTTATCCTATCCTCTATCCTATCCTATCCTCTATACTATCCTATCCTCTATCCTATCCTCTATCCTATCCTATCCTCTATCCTATCCTATCCTCTATCCTATCCTATCCTCTATCCTATCCTATCCTCTATCCTATCCTATCCTCTATCCTATCCTATCCTCTATCCTATCCTATCCTCTATAATATCGTATCCTCTATCATATCCTATCCTCATTCCTATAATATCATCTGTCCTATCCTATCCTCTATCCTATCCAATCCCCTATCCTATCCTCTATCGTATCTTATGCTCTATCCTATCCTATCCTCTATCCTATCCTATCCTATCCTCTATCCTAACCTATCCTCTATCCTATCCTATTCTCCATCCTATCCTATCTTATCCTCTACCGCCTCCTATCCTGTATCCGATCCAATCCCCTAGCGTCTACCGTATCATATTCTCTATCCTATCCAATCCTCTATCCTATCCGATCCACTATCATATCCTATCCTCTATCCTATCCTATCCTCTATCCTATCCTATCCTCTATCCTATCCTATCCTCTATCCTATCCTATCCTCTATCCTATCCTATCCTCTATCCTATCCTATCCTCTATCCTATCCTATCGTATCCTCTATCGTATCCTATCCTCTATCCTATCCTATCGTATCCTCTATCGTATCCTATCCTCTATCCTATCCTATCCTATCCTCTATCCTATCCTATCCTCTATCCTATCCTATCCTCTATCCTATCCTATCCTCTATCCTATCCTATCCTCTATCCTATCCAATCCCCTATCCTATCCTCTATCGTATCTTATGCTCTATCCTATCCTATCCTCTATCCTATCCTATCCTATCCTCTATCCTAACCTATCCTCTATCCTATCCTATTCTCCATCCTATCCTATCCTATCCTCTACCGCCTCCTATCCTGTATCCGATCCAATCCCCTAGCGTCTGCCGTATCATATTCTCTATCCTATCCAATCCTCTATCCTATCCGATCCACTATCATATCCTATCCTCTATCCTATCCTATCCTCTATCCTATCCTATCCTCTATCCTATCCTATCCTCTATAATATCGTATCCTCTATCATATCCTATCCTCATTCCTATAATATCATCTGTCCTATCCTATCCTCTATCCTATCCAATCCCCTATCCTATCCTCTATCGTATCTTATGCTCTATCCTATCCTATCCTCTATCCTATCCTATCCTATCCTCTATCCTAACCTATCCTCTATTCTATCCTATTCTCCATCCTATCCTATCCTATCCTCTACCGCCTCCTATCCTGTATCCGATCCAATCCCCTAGCGTCTACCGTATCATATTCTCTATCCTATCCAATCCTCTATCCTATCCGATCCACTATCATATCCTATCCTCTATCCTATCCTATCCTCTATCCTATCCTATCCTCTATCCTATCCTATCCTCTATCCTATCCTATCCTCTATCCTATCCTATCCTCTATCCTATCCTATCCTCTATCCTATCCTATCCTCTATCCTATCCTATCCTCTATCCTATCCTATCCTCTATCCTATCCTATCCTCTATCCTATCCTATCCTCTATCCTATCCTATCCTCTATCCTATCCTATCCTCTATCCTATCCTATCCTCTATCCTATCCTATCCTCTATCCTATCCTATCCTCTATCCTATCCTATCCTCTATCCTATCCTATCCTCTATCCTATCCTATCCTCTATCCTATCCTATCGTATCCTCTATCGTATCCTATCCTCTATCCCATCCTATTCTCCATCCTATCCTATCCTATCCTCTATCCTATCCTCTATCCTATCCTATCCTCTATCCTATCCTATCCTCTATCCTATCCTATCCTCTATCCTATCCTATCCTCTATCCTATCCTATCCTCTATCCTATCCTATCCTATCCTCTATCCTAACCTATCCTCTATCCTATCCTATCCTATCCACTACCGCCTCCTATCCTGTATCCGATCCAATCCCCTAGCGTCTACCGTATCATATTCTCTATCCTACCCAATCCTCTATCCTATCCGATCCACTATCATATCCTATCCTCTATCCTATCCTATCCTCTATCCTATCCTATCCTCTATCCTATCCTATCCTCTATAATATCCTATCATCTATCCTATCCTATCCTCTATCCTATCCTATCCTCTACCCTATCCTATCCTCTACCCTATCCTATCCTCTATCCTATCCTATCCTCTATCTTACCCTATCCTCTATCCTATCCTATCCTCTATCATATCCTATCCTCATTCCTATAATATCATCTGTCCTATCCTATCCTCTATCCTATCCAATACCCTATCCTATCCTCTATCGTATCCTATGCTCTATCCTATCCTATCCTCTATCCTATCCTATCCTCTATCCGATCCTATCCTCTATCCTATCCTATCCTCTATCCTATCCTATCCTATATACTATCCTATCCTCTATCCTATCCTATCCTCTATCCTATCCTATCCTCTATCCTATCCTATCCTCTATAATATCGTATCCTCTATCATATCCTATCCTCATTCCTATATTATCATCAGTCCTATCCTATCCTCTATCCTATCCAATCCCCTATCCTATCCTCTATCGTATCCTATGCTCTATCCTATCCTATCCTCTATCCTATCCTATCCTCTATCCTATCCTATCCTATCCTCTATCCTAACCTATCCTCTATCCTATCCTATTCTCCATCCTATCCTATCCTATCCTCTACCGCCTCCTATCCTGTATCCGATCCAATCCCCTATCGTCTACCGTATCATATTCTCTATCCTATCCAATCCTCTATCCTATCCGATCCACTATCATATCCTATCCTCTATCCTATCCTATCCTCTATCGTATCCTATCCTCTATCCTATCCTATCCTCTATCCTATCCTATCCTCTATCCTATCCTATCCTCTATCCCATCCTATCCTCTATCCTATCCTATCCTCTATCCTATCCTATCCTCTATCTAATCCTATCCTCTATCCTATCCTATCCTCTATCCTTTCCTATCCTCTATCCTATCCTATCCTCTATCCTATCCTATCCTCTATCCCATCCTATCCTCTATCCTATCCTATCCTCTATCTAATCCTATCCTCTATCCTATCCTATCCTCTATCCTTTCCTATCCTCTATCCTATCCTATCCTCTATCCCATCCTATCCTCTATCCTATCCTATCCTATCCTCTATCCTAACCTATCCTCTATCCTATCCTATTCTCCATCCTATCCTATCCTATCCTCTACCGCCTCCTATCCTGTATCCGATCCAATCCCCTAGCGTCTACCGTATCATATTCTCTATCCTACCCAATCCTCTATCCTATCCGATCCACTATCATATCCTATCCTCTATCCTATCCTATCCTCTATCCTATCCTATCCTCTATCCTATCCTATCCTCTATAATATCCTATCATCTATCCTATCCTATCCTCTATCCTATCCTATCCTCTACCCTATCCTATCCTCTACCCTATCCTATCCTCTATCCTATCCTATCCTCTATCTTACCCTATCCTCTATCCTATCCTATCCTCTATCATATCCTATCCTCATTCCTATAATATCATCTGTCCTATCCTATCCTCTATCCTATCCAATACCCTATCCTATCCTCTATCGTATCCTATGCTCTATCCTATCCTATCCTCTATCCTATCCTATCCTCTATCCGATCCTATCCTCTATCCTATCCTATCCTCTATCCTATCCTATCCTATATACTATCCTATCCTCTATCCTATCCTATCCTCTATCCTATCCTATCCTCTATCCTATCCTATCCTCTATAATATCGTATCCTCTATCATATCCTATCCTCATTCCTATATTATCATCAGTCCTATCCTATCCTCTATCCTATCCAATCCCCTATCCTATCCTCTATCGTATCCTATGCTCTATCCTATCCTATCCTCTATCCTATCCTATCCTCTATCCTATCCTATCCTATCCTCTATCCTAACCTATCCTCTATCCTATCCTATTCTCCATCCTATCCTATCCTATCCTCTACCGCCTCCTATCCTGTATCCGATCCAATCCCCTATCGTCTACCGTATCATATTCTCTATCCTATCCAATCCTCTATCCTATCCGATCCACTATCATATCCTATCCTCTATCCTATCCTATCCTCTATCGTATCCTATCCTCTATCCTATCCTATCCTCTATCCTATCCTATCCTCTATCCTATCCTATCCTCTATCCCATCCTATCCTCTATCCTATCCTATCCTCTATCCTATCCTATCCTCTATCTAATCCTATCCTCTATCCTATCCTATCCTCTATCCTTTCCTATCCTCTATCCTATCCTATCCTCTATCCTATCCTATCCTCTATACCATCCTATCCTCTATCCTATCCTATCCTCTATCTAATCCTATCCTCTATCCTATCCTATCCTCTATCCTTTCCTATCCTCTATCCTTTCCTATCCTCTATCCTATCCTATCCTCTATCCCATCCTATCCTCTATCCTATCCTATCCTCTATCCTATCCTATCCTCTATCTAATCCTATCCTCTATCCTATCCTATCCTCTATCCTTTCCTATCCTCTATCCTATCCTATCCTCTATCCTATCCTATCCTCTATCCTATCCTATCCTCTATCCTATCCTATCCTCTATCCCATCCTATCCTCTATCCTATCCTATCCTCTATCCTATCCTATCCTCTATCTAATCCTATCCTCTATCCTATCCTATCCTCTATCCTATCCTATCCTCTATCCTATCCTCTATCCTATCCTCTATCCTATCCTATCCTCTATCCTATCCAATCCCCTATCATATCCTCTATCCGATCCTATCCTCTATCCTATCCTATCCTCTATCCTATCCTATCGTATCCTGTATCGTATCCTATCCTCTATCCTATCCTATCGTATCCTCTATCGTATCCTATCCTCTATCCTATCCTATCATCTATCCTATCCTATCCTCTATCCTATCCTATCCTCTACCCTATCCTATCCTCTATCCTATCCTATCCTCTATCCTATCCTATCCTCTAATCTATCCTATCCTCTATCCTATCCTATCCTCTATCCTATCCTATCCTATGCTCTATCCTAACCTATCCTCTATCTTATCCTATCCTCTATCCTATCATATCATCTATCCCATCCTATCCTCTATCCTATTCTATCCTCTACATTATCCTATCCTCTATCCTATCCTATCCTCTATCCTATCCTATCCTCTATCCTATCCTATCCTCTATGCCATCCTATCCTCTATCGTATCCTATGCTCTATCCTATCCTATCCTCTATCCTATCCTATCCTCTATCCTATCCTATCCTATCCTCTATCCTAACCTATCCTCTATCCTATCCTATTCTCCATCCTATCCTATTCTATCCTCTACCGCCTCCTATCCTGTATCCGATCCAATCCCCTATCGTCTACCGTATCATATACTCTATCCTATCCAATCCTCTATCCTATCCGATCCACTATCATATCCTATCCTCTATCCTATCCTATCCTCTATCCTATCCTATCCTCTATCCTATCCTATCCTCTATCCTATCCTATCCTCTATCCTATAATATCGTATCCTCTATCGTATCCTATCCTCTATCCTATCCTATCGTATCCTCTATCGTATCCTATCCTCTATCCTATCCTATCGTATCCTCTATCGTATCCTATCCTCTATCCTATCCTATCCTATCCTCTATCTTATCCTATCCTCTATCCTATCCTATCATCTATCCTATCCTATCCTCTATCCTATCCTATCCTCTACCCTATCCTATCCTCTATCCTATCCTATCCTCTATCCTATCCTATCCTCTATCCTATCCTATCCTCTATCCCATCCTATCCTCTATCCTATCCTATCCTCTATCCTATCCTATCCTCTATCTAATCCTATCCTCTATCCTATCCTATCCTCTAACCTATCCTATCCTCTATCTAATCCTATCCTCTATCCTATCCTATCCTCTATCCTTTCCTATCCTCTATCCTATACTATCCTCTATCCCATCCTATCCTCTATCCTATCCTATCCTCTATCCCATCCTATCCTCTATCCTATCCTATCATCTATCCTATCCTATCCTCTATCCTTTCCTATCCTCTATCCTATCCTATCCTCTATCCTATCCTATCCTCTATCCTATCCGATCCTCTATCGTATCCTATCCTCTATCCTATCCTATCCTCTATCCTATCCTATCCTCTATCCTATCCTATCCTCTATCCCATCCTATCCTCTATCCTATCCTATCCTCTATCCTATCCTATCCTCTATCTAATCCTATCCTCTATCCTATCCTATCCTCTATCCTTTCCTATCCTCTATCCTATCCTATCCTCTATCCTATCCTATCCTCTATCCTATCCTATCCTCTATCCTATCCTATCCTCTATCCCATCCTATCCTCTATCCTATCCTATCCTCTATCTAATCCTATCCTCTATCCTATCCTATCCTCTATCCTTTCCTATCCTCTATCCTATCCTATCCTCTATCCCATCCTATCCTCTATCCTATCCTATCCTCTATCCTATCCTATCCTCTATCTAATCCTATCCTCTATCCTATCCTATCCTCTATCCTTTCCTATCCTCTATCCTATCCTATCCTCTATCCTATCCTATCCTCTATCCTATCCTATCCTCTATCCTATCCTATCCTCTATCCCATCCTATCCTCTATCCTATCCTATCCTCTATCCTATCCTATCCTCTATCTAATCCTATCCTCTATCCTATCCTATCCTCTATCCTATCCTATCCTCTATCCTATCCTCTATCCTATCCTCTATCCTATCCTATCCTCTATCCTATCCAATCCCCTATCATATCCTCTATCCGATCCTATCCTCTATCCTATCCTATCCTCTATCCTATCCTATCGTATCCTGTATCGTATCCTATCCTCTATCCTATCCTATCGTATCCTCTATCGTATCCTATCCTCTATCCTATCCTATCATCTATCCTATCCTATCCTCTATCCTATCCTATCCTCTACCCTATCCTATCCTCTATCCTATCCTATCCTCTATCCTATCCTATCCTCTAATCTATCCTATCCTCTATCCCATCCTATCCTCTATCGTATCCTATGCTCTATCCTAACCTATCCTCTATCCTATCCTATCCTCTATCCGATCCTATCCTCTATCCTATCCTATCCTCTATCCTATCCTATCCTCTATACTATCCTATCTTCTATCCTATCCTATCCTCTATCCTATCCTATCCTCTATCCTATCCTATCCTCTATAATATCGTATCCTCCATCATATCCTATCCTCATTCCTATAATATCATCTGTCCTATCCTATCCTCTATCGTATCCTATCCTCTATCCCATCCTGTCCTCTATCCTATCCTATCCTATCCTCTATCTTATCCTATCCTCTATCCTATCATATCATCTATCCTATCCTATCCTCTATCCTATTCTATCCTCTACCCTATCCTATCCTCTATCCTATCCTATCCTCTATATTATCCTATCCTCTATCCTATCCTATCCTCTATGCCATCCTATCCTCTATCGTATCCTATGCTCTATCCTATCCTATCCTCTATCCTATCCTATCCTCTATCCTATCCTATCCTATCCTCTATCCTAACCTATCCTCTATCCTATCCTATTCTCCATCCTATCCTATTCTATCCTCTACCGCCTCCTATCCTGTATCCGATCCAATCCCCTATCGTCTACCGTATCATATACTCTATCCTATCCAATCCTCTATCCTTTCCGATCCACTATCATATCCTATCCTCTATCCTATCCTATCCTCTATCCTATCCTATCCTCTATCCTATCCTATCCTCTATCCTATCCTATCCTCTATCCTATAATATCGTATCCTCTATCGTATCCTATCCTCTATCCTATCCTATCGTATCCTCTATCGTATCCTATCCTCTATCCTATCCTATCGTATCCTCTATCGTATCCTATCCTCTATCCTATCCTATCCTATCCTCTATCTTATCCTATCCTCTATCCTATCCTATCATCTATCCTATCCTATCCTCTATCCTATCCTATCCTCTACCCTATCCTATCCTCTATCCTATCCTATCCTCTATCCTATCCTATCCTCTATCCTATCCTATCCTCTATCCCATCCTATCCTCTATCCTATCCTATCCTCTATCCTATCCTATCCTCTATCTAATCCTATCCTCTATCCTATCCTATCCTCTAACCTATCCTATCCTCTATCTAATCCTATCCTCTATCCTATCCTATCCTCTATCCTTTCCTATCCTCTATCCTATACTATCCTCTATCCCATCCTATCCTCTATCCTATCCTATCCTCTATCCCATCCTATCCTCTATCCTATCCTATCATCTATCCTATCCTATCCTCTATCCTTTCCTATCCTCTATCCTATCCTATCCTCTATCCTATCCTATCCTCTATCCTATCCTATCCTCTATCCTATCCTATCCTCTATCCCATCCTATCCTCTATCCTATCCTATCCTCTAACCTATCCTATCCTCTATCTAATCCTATCCTCTATCCTATCCTATCCTCTATCCTTTCCTATCCTCTATCCTATCCTATCCTCTATCCCATCCTATCTTCTATCCTATCCTATCCTCTATCATATCCTATCCTCTATCCTATCCTATCCTCTATCCTATCCTATCCTCTATCCTATCCTATCCTCTATCCTATCCTATCCTCTATCCTATCCTATCCTCTATCCTATCCTATCCTTTATCCTATCCTATCCTCTATCCTATCCTATCCTCTATCCTATCCTATCCTCTACAATATCGTATCCTCTATCATATCCTTTCCTCTTTCCTATAATATCATCTATCCTATCGTATCCTCTATCTTATCCTATCCTCTATCCTATCCTATCATCTATCCTATCCTATCCTCTATCCTATCCAATCCTCTATCCTATCCTATCCTCTATCATATCCTATCCTCTATCCTATCCTATCGTCTATCCTATCATATCCTCTATCTTATCCTATCCTCTATACTATCCTATCCTCTATCCTATCCTATCCTCTATCCTATCCTATCCTCTATCATATCCTATCCTCTATCCTCTCCTATCATCTATCCTATCCTATCCTCTATACTATCCTATCCTCTATCCTATCCTATCCTCTATCCTATCCAATCCCCTATCCTATCCTCTATCCTATCCTATCCTCTATCCTATCCTATCCTCTATCCTATCCTCTCCTCTATCCTATCCTATCCTATCCTCTATCTTATCCTATCCTCTATCCTATCCAATCCTCTATCCTATCCTCTATCCGATCCTATCCTCTATCATATCCTATCCTCTATCCTATCCTATCCTCTATCCTATCTTATCCTCTATCTTATCCTATCCTCTATCCTATCCTATCATCTATCCTATCCTATCTTCTATCCTATCCTATAATCTATCATATCCTATCCTCTATCCTATCCTATCCTCTATCCTATCCTATCCTCTATCCTATCCTATCCTCTATCCTATCCTATCCTCTATCATATCCTATCCTCTATCCTATCCTATCCTCTATCCTATCCTATCCTCTATCCTATCCTATCCTCTATCCTATCCTATCCTCTATCCTATCCTATCCTCTACAATATCGTATCCTCTATCATATCCTTTCCTCTTTCCTATAATATCATCTATCCTATCGTATCCTCTATCTTATCCTATCCTCTATCCTATCCTATCATCTATCATATCCTATCCTCTATCCTATTCTATCCTCTATCCTATCCTATCCTCTATCATATCCTATCCTCTATCCTATCCTATCGTCTATCCTATCATATCCTCTATCTTATCCTATGCTCTATCCTATCCTATCCTCTATCCTATCCTATCCTCCATCCTATCCTATCCTCTATCCTATCCTATCCTCTATCCTATCCTATCCTCTATCCTATCCTATCCTATCCTCTATCCTATCCTATCCTCTATCCTATCCTATCCTCTATCCTATCCAATCCCCTATCCTATCCTCTATCGTATCTTATGCTCTATCCTATCCTATCCTCTATCCTATCCTATCCTATCCTCTATCCTAACCTATCCTCTATCCTATCCTATTCTCCATCCTATCCTATCCTATCCTCTACCGCCTCCTATCCTGTATCCGATCCAATCCCCTAGCGTCTGCCGTATCATATTCTCTATCCTATCCAATCCTCTATCCTATCCGATCCACTATCATATCCTATCCTCTATCCTATCCTATCCTCTATCCTATCCTATCCTCTATCCTATCCTATCCTCTATAATATCGTATCCTCTATCATATCCTATCCTCATTCCTATAATATCATCTGTCCTATCCTATCCTCTATCCTATCAAATCCCCTATTATATCCTCTATCGTATCTTATGCTCTATCCTATCCTATCCTCTATCCTATCCAATCCCCTATCATATCCTCTATCCGATCCTATCCTCTATCCTATCCTATCCTCTATCCTATCCTATCCTATCCTCTATCTTATCCTATCCTCTATCCTATCCAATCCTCTATCCTATCCTCTATCCGATCCTATCCTCTATCATATCCTATCCTCTATCCTATCGTATCCTCTATCCTATCTTATCCTCTATCTTATCCTATCCTCTATCCTATCCTATCATCTATCCTATCCTATCTTCTATCCTATCCTATCCTCTATCATATCCTATCCTCTATCCTATCCTATCCTCTATCCTATCCTATCCTCTATCCTTTCCTATCCTCTATCCTATCCTATCCTCTATCCTATCCTATCCTCTATCCTATCCTATCCTCTATACTATCCTATCCTCTATCCTATCATATCCTCTATCTTATCCTATCCTCTATCCTATCCTATCCTCTATCCTATCCTATCCTCTATCCTTTCCTATCCTCTATCCTATCCTATCCTCTATCCTATCCTTTCCTCTATCCTATCCTATCCTCTATACTATCCTATCCTCTATCCTATCATATCCTCTATCTTATCCTATCCTCTATCCTATCCTATCCTCTATCCTATCCTATCCTCTATCCTATCCTATCCTCTATCATATCCTATCCCCATTCCTATAATATCATCTGTCCTATCCTATCCTCTATCCTATCCAATCCCCTATCCTATCCTCTATCGTATCCTATGCTCTACCCTATCCTATCCTCTATCCTATCCTATCCTCTATCCTATCCTATCCTATCCTCTATCCTAACCTATCCTCTATCCTATCCTATTCTCCATCCTATCCTATTCTATCCTCTACCGCCTCCTATCCTGTATCCGATCCAATCCCCTATCGTCTACCGTATCATATTCTCTATCCTATCCAATCCTCTATCCTATCCGATCCACTATCCTATCCTATCCTCTATCCTATCCTATCCTCTATCCTATCCTATCCTCTATCCTATCCTATCGTATCCTCTATCGTTTCCTATCCTCTATCCTATCCTATCGTATCCTCTATCGTATCCTATCCTCTATCCTATCCTATCGTATCCTCTATCGTATCCTATCCTCTATCCTATCCTATCCTATCCCCTATCTTATCCTATCCTCTATCCTTTCCTATCCTCTATCCTATCCTATCCTCTATCCTATCCTATCCTCTATCCTATCCTATCCTCTATACTATCCTATCCTCTATCCTATCATATCCTCTATCTTATCCTATCCTCTATCCTATCCTATCCTCTATCCTATCCTATCCTCTATCCTATCCTATCCTCTATCCTATCCTATCCTCTATCATATCCTATCCCCATTCCTATAATATCATCTGTCCTATCCTATCCTCTATCCTATCCAATCCCCTATCCTATCCTCTATCGTATCCTATGCTCTATCCTAACCTATCCTCTATCCTATCCTATCCTCTATCCGATCCTATCCTCTATCCTATCCTATCCTCTATCCTATCCTATCGTATCCTCTATCGTTTCCTATCCTCTATCCTATCCTATCGTATCCTCTATCGTATCCTATCCTCTATCCTATCCTATCGTATCCTCTATCGTATCCTATCCTCTATCCTATCCTATCCTATCCCCTATCTTATCCTATCCTCTATCCTTTCCTATCCTCTATCCTATCCTATCCTCTATCCTATCCTATCCTCTATCCTATCCTATCCTCTATACTATCCTATCCTCTATCCTATCATATCCTCTATCTTATCCTATCCTCTATCCTATCCTATCCTCTATCCTATCCTATCCTCTATCCTATCCTATCCTCTATCCTATCCTATCCTCTATCCTATCCTATCCTCTATCATATCCTATCCCCATTCCTATAATATCATCTGTCCTATCCTATCCTCTATCCTATCCAATCCCCTATCCTATCCTCTATCGTATCCTATGCTCTATCCTATCCTATCCTCTATCCTATCCTATCCTCTATCCTATCCTATCCTCTATCCTATCCTATCCTATCCTCTATCCTAACCTATCCTCTATCCTATCCTATTCTCCATACTATCCTATTCTATCCTCTACCGCCTCCTATCCTGTATCCGATCCAATCCCCTATCGTCTACCGTATCATATTCTCTATCCTATCCAATCCTCTATCCTATCCGATCCACTATCATATCCTATCCTCTATCCTATCCTATCCTCTATCCTATCCTATCCTCTATCCTATCCTATCGTATCCTCTATCGTATCCAATCCTCTATCCTATCCTATCGTATCCTCTATCGTATCCTATCCTCTATCCTATCCTATCGTATCCTCTATCGTATCCTATCCTCTATCCTATCCTATCCTATCCTCTATCTTATCCTATCCTCTATCCTCTATCCTATCCTATCATCTATCCTATCCTATCCTCTATCCTATCCTATCCTCTACCCTATCCTATCCTCTATCCTATCCTATCCTCTATCCTATCCTATCCTCTATCCTGTCCTATCCTCTATCCCATCCTATCCTCTATCCTATCCTATCCTCTATCCTATCCTATCCTCTATCTAATCCTATCCTCTATCATATCCTATCCTCTATCCTTTCCTATCCTCTATCCTATCCTATCCTCTATCCTATCCTATCCTCTATCCTACCCTATCCTCTATCCTATCCTATCCTCTATCCCATCCTATCCTCTATCCTATCCTATCCTCTATCCTATCCTATCCTCTATCTAATCCTATCCTCTATCCTATCCTATCCTCTATCCTATCCTATCCTCTATCCCATCCTATCCTCTATCCTATTCTATCCTCTATCCTATCCTATCCTCTATCTAATCCTATCCTCTATCCTATCCTATCCTCTATCCTTTCCTATCCTCTATCCTATCCTGTCCTCTATCCTATCCTATCCTCTATCCTATCCTATCCTCTATCCTATCCTATCCTCTATCCCATCCTATCCTCTATCCTATCCTATCCTCTATCCTATCCTATCCTCTATCCTTTCCTATCCTCTATCCTATCCTATCCTCTATCCTATCCTATCCTCTATCCTATCCAATCCCCTATCATATCCTCTATCCGATCCTATCCTCTATCCTATCCTATCCTCTATCCTATCCTATCCTCTATCCTATCCTATCCTCTATCCTATCCTATCCTCTATCCTATCCTATCCTCTATCCTATCCGATCCACCATCCTATCCTATCCTCTATCCTATCCTATCCTCTATCCAATCCTATCCTCTATCCTATCCTATCCTCTATCCTATCCTATCCTCTATCCTATCCTATCCTCTATCCTATCCTATCCTCTATCCTATCCTATCCTCTATCCTATCCTATCCTCTATCTTATCCTATCCTCTATCCTATCCAATCCTCTATCCTATCCTCTATCCGATCCTATCCTCTATCATATCCTATCCTCTATCCTATCCTATCCTCTATCCTATCTTATCCTCTATCTTATCCTATCCTCTATCCTATCCTATCATCTATCCTATCCTATCTTCTATCCTATCCTATCCTCTATCATATCCTATCCTCTATCCTATCCTATCCTCTATCCTATCCTATCCTCTATCCTATCCTATTCTCCATCCTATCCTATCCTATCCACTACCGCCTCCTATCCTGTATCCGATCCAATCCCCTAGCGTCTACCGTATCATATTCTCTATCCTACCAAATCCTCTATCCTATCCTATCCTCTATACTATCCTATCCTCTATCCTATCATATCCTCTATCTTATCCTATCCTCTATCCTATCCTATCCTATCCTCTATCCTAACCTATCCTCTATCCTATCCTATTCTCCATCCTATCCTATTCTATCCTCTACCGCCTCCTATCCTGTATCCGATCCAATCCCCTATCGTCTACCGTATCATATTCTCTATCCTATCCAATCCTCTATCCTATCCGATCCACTATCCTATCCTATCCTCTATCCTATCCTATCCTCTATCCTATCCTATCCTCTATCCTATCCTATCGTATCCTCTATCGTTTCCTATCCTCTATCCTATCCTATCGTATCCTATCCTCTATCCTATCCTATCCTCTATCCTATCCTATCCTCTATACTATCCTATCCTCTATCCTATCATATCCTCTATCTTATCCTATCCTCTATCCTATCCTATCCTCTATCCTATCCTATCCTCTATCCTATCCTATCATCTATCCTATCCTATCCTCTATCATATCCTATCCCCATTCCTATAATATCATCTGTCCTATCCTATCCTCTATCCTATCCAATCCCCTATCCTATCCTCTATCGTATCCTATGCTCTATCCTAACCTATCCTCTATCCTATCCTATCCCCTATCCGATCCTATCCTCTATCCTATCCTATCCTCTATCCTATCCTATCCTCTATCCTATCCTATCCTCTATCCTATCCTATCCTCTATAATATCGTATCCTCCATCATATCCTATCCTCATTCCTATAATATCATCTGTCCTATCCTATCCTCTGTCCTATCCAATCCCCTATCCTATCCTCTATCGTATCCTATGCTCCATCCTATCCTATCCTCTATCCTATCCTATCCTCTATCCTATCCTATCCTCTATCCTATCCTATCCTATGCTATCCTCTATCCTAACCTATCCTCTATCCTATCCTATTCTCCATACTATCCTATTCTATCCTCTACCGCCTCCTATCCTGTATCCGATCCAATCCCCTATCGTCTACCGTATCATATTCTCTATCCTATCCAATCCTCTATCCTATCCGATCCACTATCATATCCTATCCTCTATCCTATCCTATCCTCTATCCTATCCTATCCTCTATCCTATCCTATCCTCTATCCTATCCTATCGTATCCTCTATCGTATCCAATCCTCTATCCTATCCTATCGTATCCTCTATCGTATCCTATCCTCTATCCTATCCTATCGTATCCTCTATCGTATCCTATCCTCTATCCTATCCTATCCTATCCTCTATCTTATCCTATCCTCTATCCTATCCTATCATCTATCCTATCCTATCCTCTATCCTATCCTATCCTCTACCCTATCCTATCCTCTATCCTATCCTATCCTCTATCCTATCCTATCCTCTATCCTATCCTATCCTCTATCCCATCCTATCCTCTATCCTATCCTATCCTCTATCCTATCCTATCCTCTATCTAATCCTATCCTCTATCATATCCTATCCTCTATCCTTTCCTATCCTCTATCCTATCCTATCCTCTATCCTATCCTATCCTCTATCCTACCCTATCCTCTATCCTATCCTATCCTCTATCCCATCCTATCCTCTATCCTATCCTATCCTCTATCCTATCCTATCCTCTATCTAATCCTATCCTCTATCCTATCCTATCCTCTATCCTTTCCTATCCTCTATCCTATCCTATCCTCTATCCCATCCTATCCTCTATCCTATTCTATCCTCTATCCTATCCTATCCTCTATCTAATCCTATCCTCTATCCTATCATATCCTCTATCCTTTCCTATCCTCTATCCTATCCTATCCTCTATCCTATCCTATCCTCTATCCTATCCTATCCTCTATACTATCCTATCCTCTATCCTATCATATCCTCTATCTTATCCTATCCTCTATCCTATCCTATCCTCTATCCTATCCTATCCTCTATCCTTTCCTATCCTCTATCCTATCCTATCCTCTATCCTATCCTTTCCTCTATCCTATCCTATCCTCTATACTATCCTATCCTCTATCCTATCATATCCTCTATCTTATCCTATCCTCTATCCTATCCTATCCTCTATCCTATCCTATCCTCTATCCTATCCTATCCTCTATCATATCCTATCCCCATTCCTATAATATCATCTGTCCTATCCTATCCTCTATCCTATCCAATCCCCTATCCTATCCTCTATCGTATCCTATGCTCTACCCTATCCTATCCTCTATCCTATCCTATCCTCTATCCTATCCTATCCTATCCTCTATCCTAACCTATCCTCTATCCTATCCTATTCTCCATCCTATCCTATTCTATCCTCTACCGCCTCCTATCCTGTATCCGATCCAATCCCCTATCGTCTACCGTATCATATTCTCTATCCTATCCAATCCTCTATCCTATCCGATCCACTATCCTATCCTATCCTCTATCCTATCCTATCCTCTATCCTATCCTATCCTCTATCCTATCCTATCGTATCCTCTATCGTTTCCTATCCTCTATCCTATCCTATCGTATCCTCTATCGTATCCTATCCTCTATCCTATCCTATCGTATCCTCTATCGTATCCTATCCTCTATCCTATCCTATCCTATCCCCTATCTTATCCTATCCTCTATCCTTTCCTATCCTCTATCCTATCCTATCCTCTATCCTATCCTATCCTCTATCCTATCCTATCCTCTATACTATCCTATCCTCTATCCTATCATATCCTCTATCTTATCCTATCCTCTATCCTATCCTATCCTCTATCCTATCCTATCCTCTATCCTATCCTATCCTCTATCCTATCCTATCCTCTATCCTATCCTATCCTCTATCATATCCTATCCCCATTCCTATAATATCATCTGTCCTATCCTATCCTCTATCCTATCCAATCCCCTATCCTATCCTCTATCGTATCCTATGCTCTATCCTAACCTATCCTCTATCCTATCCTATCCTCTATCCGATCCTATCCTCTATCCTATCCTATCCTCTATCCTATCCTATCCTCTATACTATCCTATCCTCTATCCTATCCTATCCTCTATCCTATCCTATCCTCTATCCTATCCTATCCTCTATCCTATCCTATCCTCTATAATATCGTATCCTCCATCATATCCTATCCTCATTCCTATAATATCATCTGTCCTATCCTATCCTCTATCCTATCCAATCCCCTATCCTATCCTCTATCGTATCCTATGCTCTATCCTATCCTATCCTCTATCCTATCCTATCCTCTATCCTATCCTATCCTCTATCCTATCCTATCCTATCCTCTATCCTAACCTATCCTCTATCCTATCCTATTCTCCATACTATCCTATTCTATCCTCTACCGCCTCCTATCCTGTATCCGATCCAATCCCCTATCGTCTACCGTATCATATTCTCTATCCTATCCAATCCTCTATCCTATCCGATCCACTATCATATCCTATCCTCTATCCTATCCTATCCTCTATCCTATCCTATCCTCTATCCTATCCTATCGTATCCTCTATCGTATCCAATCCTCTATCCTATCCTATCGTATCCTCTATCGTATCCTATCCTCTATCCTATCCTATCGTATCCTCTATCGTATCCTATCCTCTATCCTATCCTATCCTATCCTCTATCTTATCCTATCCTCTATCCTCTATCCTATCCTATCATCTATCCTATCCTATCCTCTATCCTATCCTATCCTCTACCCTATCCTATCCTCTATCCTATCCTATCCTCTATCCTATCCTATCCTCTATCCTATCCTATCCTCTATCCCATCCTATCCTCTATCCTATCCTATCCTCTATCCTATCCTATCCTCTATCTAATCCTATCATCTATCCTATCCTATCCTCTATCCTATCCTATCCTCTACCCTATCCTATCCTCTATCCTATCCTATCCTCTATCCTATCCTATCCTCTATCCTATCCTATCCTCTATCCCATCCTATCCTCTATCCTATCCTATCCTCTATCCTATCCTATCCTCTATCTAATCCTATCCTCTATCATATCCTATCCTCTATCCTTTCCTATCCTCTATCCTATCCTATCCTCTATCCTATCCTATCCTCTATCCTACCCTATCCTCTATCCTATCCTATCCTCTATCCCATCCTATCCTCTATCCTATCCTATCCTCTATCCTATCCTATCCTCTATCTAATCCTATCCTCTATCCTATCCTATCCTCTATCCTATCCTATCCTCTATCCCATCCTATCCTCTATCCTATTCTATCCTCTATCCTATCCTATCCTCTATCTAATCCTATCCTCTATCCTATCCTATCCTCTATCCTTTCCTATCCTCTATCCTATCCTGTCCTCTATCCTATCCTATCCTCTATCCTATCCTATCCTCTATCCTATCCTATCCTCTATCCCATCCTATCCTCTATCCTATCCTATCCTCTATCCTATCCTATCATCTATCCTATCCTATCCTCTATCTAATCCTATCCTCTATCCTATCCTATCCTCTATCCTTTCCTATCCTCTATCCTATCCTATCCTCTATCCTATCCTATCCTCTATCCTATCCAATCCCCTATCATATCCTCTATCCGATCCTATCCTCTATCCTATCCTATCCTTTATCCTATCCTATCCTCTATCCTATCCTATCCTCTATCCTATCCTATCCTCTATCCTATCCGATCCACCATCCTATCCTATCCTCTATCCTATCCTATCCTCTATCCAATCCTATCCTCTATCCTATCCTATCCTCTATCCTATCCTATCCTCTATCCTATCCTATCCTCTATCCTATCCTATCCTCTATCCTATCCTATCCTCTATCCTATCCTATCCTCTATCTTATCCTATCCTCTATCCTATCCAATCCTCTATCCTATCCTCTATCCGATCCTATCCTCTATCATATCCTATCCTCTATCCTATCCTATCCTCTATCCTATCTTATCCTCTATCTTATCCTATCCTCTATCCTATCCTATCATCTATCCTATCCTATCTTCTATCCTATCCTATCCTCTATCATATCCTATCCTCTATCCTATCCTATCCTCTATCCTATCCTATCCTCTATCCTATCCTATTCTCCATCCTATCCTATCCTATCCACTACCGCCTCCTATCCTGTATCCGATCCAATCCCCTAGCGTCTACCGTATCATATTCTCTATCCTACCAAATCCTCTATCCTATCCTATCCTCTATACTATCCTATCCTCTATCCTATCATATCCTCTATCTTATCCTATCCTCTATCCTATCCTATCCTATCCTCTATCCTAACCTATCCTCTATCCTATCCTATTCTCCATCCTATCCTATTCTATCCTCTACCGCCTCCTATCCTGTATCCGATCCAATCCCCTATCGTCTACCGTATCATATTCTCTATCCTATCCAATCCTCTATCCTATCCGATCCACTATCCTATCCTATCCTCTATCCTATCCTATCCTCTATCCTATCCTATCCTCTATCCTATCCTATCGTATCCTCTATCGTTTCCTATCCTCTATCCTATCCTATCGTATCCTATCCTCTATCCTATCCTATCCTCTATCCTATCCTATCCTCTATACTATCCTATCCTCTATCCTATCATATCCTCTATATTATCCTATCCTCTATCCTATCCTATCCTCTATCCTATCCTATCCTCTATCCTATCCTATCCTCTATCCTATCCTATCCTCTATCATATCCTATCCCCATTCCTATAATATCATCTGTCCTATCCTATCCTCAATCCTATCCAATCCCCTATCCTATCCTCTATCGTATCCTATGCTCTATCCTAACCTATCCTCTATCCTATCCTATCCTCTATCCGATCCTATCCTCTATCCTATCCTATCCTCTATCCTATCCTATCCTCTATCCTATCCTATCCTCTATCCTATCCTATCCTCTATCCTATCCTATCCTCTATAATATCGTATCCTCCATCATATCCTATCCTCATTCCTATAATATCATCTGTCCTATCCTATCCTCTGTCCTATCCAATCCCCTATCCTATCCTCTATCGTATCCTATGCTCTATCCTATCCTATCCTCTATCCTATCCTATCCTCTATCCTATCCTATCCTCTATCCTATCCTATCCTATCCTATCCTCTATCCTAACCTATCCTCTATCCTATCCTATTCTCCATACTATCCTATTCTATCCTCTACCGCCTCCTATCCTGTATCCGATCCAATCCCCTATCGTCTACCGTATCATATTCTCTATCCTATCCAATCCTCTATCCTATCCGATCCACTATCATATCCTATCCTCTATCCTATCCTATCCTCTATCCTATCCTATCCTCTATCCTATCCTATCGTATCCTCTATCGTATCCAATCCTCTATCCTATCCTATCGTATCCTCTATCGTATCCTATCCTCTATCCTATCCTATCGTATCCTCTATCGTATCCTATCCTCTATCCTATCCTATCCTATCCTCTATCTTATCCTATCCTCTATCCTATCCTATCATCTATCCTATCCTATCCTCTATCCTATCCTATCCTCTACCCTATCCTATCCTCTATCCTATCCTATCCTCTATCCTATCCTATCCTCTATCCTATCCTATCCTCTATCCCATCCTATCCTCTATCCTATCCTATCCTCTATCCTATCCTATCCTCTATCTAATCCTATCCTCTATCATATCCTATCCTCTATCCTTTCCTATCCTCTATCCTATCCTATCCTCTATCCTATCCTATCCTCTATCCTACCCTATCCTCTATCCTATCCTATCCTCTATCCCATCCTATCCTCTATCCTATCCTATCCTCTATCCTATCCTATCCTCTATCTAATCCTATCCTCTATCCTATCCTATCCTCTATCCTTTCCTATCCTCTATCCTGTCCTATCCTCTATCCCATCCTATCCTCTAACCTATTCTATCCTCTATCCTATCCTATCCTCTATCTAATCCTATCCTCTATCCTATCCTATCCTCTATCCTATCCTATCCTCTATCCTATCCAATCCCCTATCATATCCTCTATCCGATCCTATCCTCTATCCTATCCTATCCTCTATCCTATCCTATCCTCTATCCTATCCTATCCTCTATCCTATCCTATCCTCTATCCTATCCGATCCACCATCCTATCCTATCCTCTATCCTATCCTATCCTCTATCCAATCCTATCCTCTATCCTATCCTATCCTCTATCCTATCCTCTATCCTATCCTCTATCCTATCCTATCCTCTATCCTATCCTATCCTCTATCCTATCCTATCCTCTATCCTATCCTATCCTCTATCCTATCCTATCCTCTATCTTATCCTATCCTCTATCCTATCCAATCCTCTATCCTATCCTCTATCCGATCCTATCCTCTATCATATCCTATCCTCTATCCTATCCTATCCTCTATCCTATCTTATCCTCTATCTTATCCTATCCTCTATCCTATCCTATCATCTATCCTATCCTATCTTCTATCCTATCCTATCCTCTATCATATCCTATCCTCTATCCTATCCTATCCTCTATCCTATCCTATCCTCTATTCTATCCTATTCTCCATCCTATCCTATCCTATCCACTACCGCCTCCTATCCTGTATCCGATCCAATCCCCTAGCGTCTACCGTATCATATTCTCTATCCTACCCAATCCTCTATCCTATCCCATCCACTATCATATCCTATCCTCTATCCTATCCTGTCCTCTATCCTATCCTATCCTCTATCCTATCCTATCGTATCCTCTATCGTATCCTATCCTCTATCCTATCCTATCGTATCCTCTATCGTATCCTATCCTCTATTCTATCCTATCCTCTATCCTATCCTATCCTCTATCCTATCCTATCGTATCCTCTATCGTATCCTATCCTCTATCCTATCCTATCGTATCCTCTATCGTATCCTATCCTCTATCCTATCCTATCCTCTACCCTATCCTATCCTCTATCCTATCCTATCCTCTATCCTATCCTATCCTCTATACTATCCTATCCTCTATCCTATCATATCCTCTATCTTATCCCATCCTCTATCCTATCCTATCCTCTATCCTATCCTATCCTCTATGCTATCCTATCCTCTATCATATCCTATCCTCTATCCTATCCTATCCTCTATCCTATCCTATCCTGTATCCTATCCTATCCTCTATCATATCCTATCCTCATTAATATAATATCATCTGTCCTATCCTATCCTCTATCCTATCCAATCCCCTATCCTATCCTCTATCGTATCCTATGCTCTATCCTATCATATCCTCTATCCTATCCTATACTCTATCCGATCCTATCCTCTGTCCTATCCTATCCTCTATACAATCCTATCCTCTATACTATCCTATCCTCTATCCTATCCTATCCTCTATCCTATCCTATCCTCTATCCTATCCTATCCTCTATAATATCGTATCCTCTATACTATCCTATCCTCCATCCTATCATATCCTCTATCTTATCCCATCCTCTATCCTATCCTATCCTCTATCCTATGCTATCCTATCCTCTATCCTATCCTATCGTATCCTCTATCGTATCCTATCCTCTATCCTATCCTATCGTATCCTCTATCTTATCCTATCCTCTATCCTATCCTATCATCTATCCTTTCCTATCATCTATCCTATCCTATCCTCTATCCTTTCCTATCCTCTATCCTATCCTATCCTCTATCCTATCCTATCCTCTATCCTATCCTATCCTCTATACTATCCTATCCTCTATCCTATCATATCCTCTATCTTATCCTATCCTCTATCCTATCCTATCCTCTATCCTATCCTATCCTCTATCCTTTCCTATCCTCTATCCTATCCTATCCTCTATCCTATCCTATCCTCTATCCTATCCTATCCTCTATACTATCCTATCCTCTATCCTATCATATCCTCTATCTTATCCTATCCTCTATCCTATCCTATCCTCTATCCTATCCTATCCTCTATCCTATCCTATCCTCTATCCTATCCTATCCTCTATCATATCCTATCCCCATTCCTATAATATCATCTGTCCTATCCTATCCTCTATCCTATCCAATCCCCTATCCTATCCTCTATCGTATCCTATGCTCTATCCTATCCTATCCTCTATCCTATCCTATCCTCTATCCTATCCTATCCTATCCTCTATCCTAACCTATCCTCTATCCTATCCTATTCTCCATCCTATCCTATTCTATCCTCTACCGCCTCCTATCCTGTATCCGATCCAATCCCCTATCGTCTACCGTATCATATTCTCTATCCTATCCAATCCTCTATCCTATCCGATCCACTATCCTATCCTATCCTCTATCCTATCCTATCCTCTATCCTATCCTATCCTCTATCCTATCCTATCGTATCCTCTATCGTTTCCTATCCTCTATCCTATCCTATCGTATCCTCTATCGTATCCTATCCTCTATCCTATCCTATCGTATCCTCTATCGTATCCTATCCTCTATCCTATCCTATCGTATCCTCTATCGTATCCTATCCTCTATCCTATCCTAACCTATCCTCTATCCTATCCTATCCTTTATCCGATCCTATCCTCTATCCTATCCTATCCTCTATCCTATCCTATCCTCTATCCTATCCTATCCTCTATCCTATCCTATCCTCTATAATATCGTATCCTCCATCATATCCTATCCTCATTCCTATAATATCATCTGTCCTATCCTATCCTCTATCCTATCCAATCCCCTATCCTATCCTCTATCGTATCCTATGCTCTATCCTATCCTATCCTCTATCCTATCCTATCCTCTATCCGATCCTATCCTCTATCCTATCCTATCCTCTATCCTATCCTATCCTCTATCCTATCGTATCCTCTATCGTATCCTATCCTCTATCCTATCCTATCGTATCCTCTATCGTATCCTATCCTCTATCCTATCCTATCCTATCCTCTATCTTATCCTATCCTCTATCCTATCCTATCATCTATCCTATCCTATCCTCTATCCTATCCTATCCTCTACCCTATCCTATCCTCTATCCTATCCTATCCTCTATCCTATCCTATCCTCTATCCTATCCTATCCTCTATCCCATCCTATCCTCTATCCTATCCTATCCTCTATCCTATCCTATCCTCTATCTAATCCTATCCTCTATCATATCCTATCCTCTATCCTTTCCTATCCTCTATCCTATCCTATCCTCTATCCTATCCTATCCTCTATCCTACCCTATCCTCTATCCTATCCTATCCTCTATCCCATCCTATCCTCTATCCTATCCTATCCTCTATCCTATCCTATCCTCTATCTAATCCTATCCTCTATCCTATCCTATCCTCTATCCTTTCCTATCCTCTATCCTATCCTATCCTCTATCCCATCCTATCCTCTATCCTATTCTATCCTCTATCCTATCCTATCCTCTATCTAATCCTATCCTCTATCCTATCCTATCCTCTATCCTTTCCTATCCTCTATCCTATCCTATCCTCTATCCTATCCTATCCTCTATCCTATCCTATCCTCTATCCTATCCTATCCTCTATCCCATCCTATCCTCTATCCTATCCTATCCTCTATCCTATCCTATTCTCCATCCTATCCTATCCTATCCACTACCGCCTCCTATCCTGTATCCGATCCAATCCCCTAGCGTCTACCGTATCATATTCTCTATCCTACCCAATCCTCTATCCTATCCCATCCACTATCATATCCTATCCTCTATCCTATCCTATCCTCTATCCTATCCTATCCTCTATCCTATCCTATCCTCTATCCTATCCTATCCTCTATCCTATCCTATCCTCTATCCTATCCTATCCTCTATCCTATCCTATCCTCTATCCTATCCTATCCTCTATCCTATCCTATCGTATCCTCTATCGTATCCTATCCTCTATCCTATCCTATCGTATCCTCTATCGTATCCTATCCTCTATTCTATCCTATCCTCTATCCTATCCTATCCTCTATCCTATCCTATCGTATCCTCTATCGTATCCTATCCTCTATCCTATCCTATCGTATCCTCTATCGTATCCTATCCTCTATCCTATCCTATCCTCTACCCTATCCTATCCTCTATCCTATCCTATCCTCTATCCTATCCTATCCTCTATACTATCCTATCCTCTATCCTATCATATCCTCTATCTTATCCCATCCTCTATCCTATCCTATCCTCTATCCTATCCTATCCTCTATGCTATCCTATCCTCTATCATATCCTATCCTCTATCCTATCCTATCCTCTATCCTATCCTATCCTGTATCCTATCCTATCCTCTATCATATCCTATCCTCATTAATATAATATCATCTGTCCTATCCTATCCTCTATCCTATCCAATCCCCTATCCTATCCTGTATCGTATCCTATGCTCTATCCTATCCTATCCTCTATCTTATCCTATCCTCTATCCTATCCTATCATCTATCCTATCCTATCCTCTATCCTATCCTATCCTCTACCCTATCCTATCCTCTATCCTATCCTATCCTCTATCCTATCCTATCCTCTATCCTATCCTATCCTCTATCCTATCCTATCCTCTATCCTATCCTATCCTATCCTCTATCTTATCCTATCCTCTATCCTATCCTATCATCTATCCTACCCTATCCTCTATCCTATCCTATCCTCTACACTATCCTATCCTCTATCCTATCCTATCCTCTATCCTATCCTATCCTCTATCCTATCCTATCCTCTATCCCATCCTATCCTCTATCCTATCCTATCCTCTATCCTATCCTATCCTCCATCTTATCCTATCCTCTATCCTATCCTATCCTCTATCCTATCCTATCCTCTATCCTTTCCTATCCTCTATCCTATCCTATCCTCTATCCTATCCTATCCTCTATCCTATCCTGTCCTCTATACTATCCTATCCTCTATCCTATCATATCCTCTATCTTATCCTATCCTCTATCCTATCCTATCCTCTATCCTATCCTATCCTCTATCATATCCTATCCTCTATCATATCCTATCCTCTATCATATCCTATCCCCATTCCTATAATATCATCTGTCCTATCCTATCCTCTATCCTATCCAATCCCCTATCCTATCCTCTATCGTATCCTGTGCTCTATCCTAACCTATCCTCTATCCTATCCTATCCTCTATCCGATCCTATCCTCTATCCTATCCTATCCTCTATCCTATCCTATCCTCTATACTATCCTATCCTCTATCCTATCCTATCCTCTATCCTATCCTATCCTCTATCCTATCCTATCCTCTATAATATCGTATCCTCCATCATATCCTTTCCTCATTCCTATAATATCATCTGTCCTATCCTATCCTCTATCCTATCCAATCCCCTATCCTATCCTCTATCGTATCCTATGCTCTATCCTATCCTATCCTCTATCCTATCCTATCCTATCCCCTATCTTATCCTATCCTCTATCCTATCCTATCCTCTATCCTATCCTATCCTCTATCCTATCCTATCCTCTATCCTATCCTATCCTCTATCATATCCTATCCCCATTCCTATAATATCATCTGTCCTATCCTATCCTCTATCCTATCCAATCCCCTATCCTATCCTCTATCGTATCCTATGCTCTATCCTAACCTATCCTCTATCCTATCCTATCCTCTATCCGATCCTATCCTCTATCCTATCCTATCCTCTATCCTATCCTATCCTCTATACTATCCTATCCTCTATCCTATCCTATCCTCTATCCTATCCTATCCTCTATCCTATCCTATCCTCTATCCTATCCTATCCTCTATAATATCGTATCCTCCATCATATCCTATCCTCATTCCTATAATATCATCTGTCCTATCGTATCCTCTATCCTATCCAATCCCCTATCCTATCCTCTATCGTATCCTGTGCTCTATCCTATCCTATCCTCTATCCTATCCTATCCTCTATCCTATTCTATCCTCTATCCGATCCTATCCTCTATCCCATCCTATCCTCTATCCTATCCTATCCTCTATCCTATCCTATCCTCTATCTTATCCTATCCTCTATCCTATCCAATCCTCTATCCTATCCTCTATCCGATCCTATCTTCTATCCTATCCTATCCTCTATCATATCCTATCCTCTATCCTATCCTATCCTCTATCCTATCTTATCCTATCCTCTATCCTATCCTATCATCTATCCTATCCTATCTTCTATCCTATCCTATCCTCTATCCTATCCTATCCTCTATCCTATCCTATCCTCTATCATATCCTATCCTCTATCCTATCCTATCATCTATCCTATCCTATCCTCTATCCTATCCAATCCTCTATCCTATCCTATCCTCTATCATATCCTATCCTCTATCCTATCCTATCGTCTATCCTATCATATCCTCTATCTTATCCTATCCTCTATACTATACTATCCTCTATCCTATCCTATCCTCTATCTAATCCTATCCTCTATCATATCCTATCCTCTATCCTTTCCTATCCTCTATCCTATCCTATCCTCTATCCTATCCTATCCTCTATCCTATCCTATCCTCTATCCTATCCTATCCTCTATCCCATCCTATCCTATATCCTATCCTATCCTCTATCCTATCCTATCCTCTATCTAATCCTATTATCTATTATATCCTATCCTCTATCCTTTCCTATCCTCTATCCTATCCTATCCTCTATCCCATCCTATCCTCTATCCTATCCTATCCTCTATCCTATCCTATCCTCTATCTAATCCTATCCTCTATCCTATCCTATCCTCTATCCTTTCCTATCCTCTATCCTATCCTATCCTCTATCCTATCCTATCCTCTATCCTATCCTATCCTCTATCCCATCCTATCCTCTATCCTATCCTATCCTCTATCCTATCCTATCCTCTATCTTATCCTATCCTCTATCCTATCCTATCCTCTATCCTTTCCTATCCTCTATCCTATCCTATCCTCTATCCTATCCCATCCTCTATCCTATCCAATCCCCTATCATATCCTCTATCCGATCCTATCCTCTATCCCATCCTATCCTCTATCCTATCCTATCCTCTATCCTATCCTATCCTCTATCTTATCCTATCCTCTATCCTATCCAATCCTCTATCCTATCCTCTATCCGATCCTATCTTCTATCCTATCCTATCCTCTATCATATCCTATCCTCTATCCTATCCTATCCTCTATCCTATCTTATCCTCTATCTTATCCTATCCTCTATCCTATCCTATCATCTATCCTATCCTATCTTCTATCCTATCCTATCCTCTATCCTATCCTATCCTCTATCCTATCCTATCCTCTATCATATCCTATCCTCTATCCTATCCTATCATCTATCCTATCCTATCCTCTATCCTATCCTATCCTCTATCCTATCCTATTCTCTATCATATCCTATCCCCATTCCTATAATATCATCTGTCCTATCCTATCCTCTATCCTATCCAATCCCCTATCCTATCCTCTATCGTATCCTATGCTCTATTCTAACCTATCCTCTATCCTATCCGATCCTCTATCCGATCCTATCCTCTATCCTATCCTATCCTCTATCCTATCCTATCCTCTATACTATCCTATCCTCTATCCTATCCTATCCTCTATCCTATCCTATCCTCTATCCTATCCTATCCTCTATCCTATCCTATCCTCTATAATATCGTATCCTCCATCATATCCTATCCTCATTCCTATAATATCATCTGTCCTATCGTATCCTCTATCCTATCCAATCCCCTATCCTATCCTCTATCGTATCCTATGCTCTATCCTATCCTATCCTCTATCCTATCCTATTCTCTATCCTATCCTATCCTATCCTCTATCCTAACCTATCCTCTATCCTATCCTATTCTCCATACTATCCTATTCTATCCTCTACCGCCTCCTATCCTGTATCCGATCCAATCCCCTATCGTCTACCGTATCATATTCTCTATCCTATCCAATCCTCTATCCTATCCGATCCACTATCATATCCTATCCTCTATCCTATCCTATCCTCTATCCTATCCTATCCTCTATCCTATCCTATCGTATCCTCTATCGTATCCTATCCTCTATCCTATCCTATCGTATCCTCTATCGTATCCTATCCTCTATCCTATCCTATCGTATCCTCTATCGTATCCTATCCTCTATCCTATCCTATCCTATCCTCTATCTTATCCTATCCTCTATCCTATCCTATCATATATCCTATCCTATCCTCTATCCTATCCTATCCTCTATCCTATCCTATCCTCTATCCCATCCTATCCTCTATCCTATCCTATCCTCTATCCTATAGTATCCCCTATCTAATCCTATCCTCTATCATATCCTATCCTCTATCCTTTCCTATCCTCTATCCTATCCTATCCTCTATCCTATCCTATCCTCTATCCTACCCTATCCTCTATCCTATCCTATCCTCTATCCCATCCTATCCTCTATCCTATCCTATCCTCTATCCTATCCTATCCTCTATCTAATCCTATCCTCTATCCTATCCTATCCTCTATCCTTTCCTATCCTCTATCCTATCCTATCCTCTATCCCATCCTATCCTCTATCCTATTCTATCCTCTATTCTATCCTATCCTCTATCTAATCCTATCCTCTATCCTATCCTCTATCCTTTCCTATCCTCTATCCTATCCTATCCTCTATCCTATCCTATCCTCTATCCTATCCTATCCTCTATCCTATCCTATCCTCTATCCCATCCTATCCTCTATCCTATCCTATCCTCTATCCTATCCTATCCTCTATCTAATCCTATCCTCTATCCTATCCTATCCTCTATCCTTTCCTATCCTCTATCCTATCCTATCCTCTATCCCATCCTATCCTCTATCCTATCCTATCCTCTATCCTATAGTATCCCCTATCTAATCCTATCCTCTATCATATCCTATCCTCTATCCTTTCCTATCCTCTATCCTATCCTATCCTCTATCCTATCCTATCCTCTATCCTACCCTATCCTCTATCCTATCCTATCCTCTATCCCATCCTATCCTCTATCCTATCCTATCCTCTATCCCATCCTATCCTCTATCCTATCCTATCCTCTATCCTATCCTATCCTCTATCTAATCCTATCCTCTATCATATCCTATCCTCTATCCTTTCCTATCCTCTATCCTATCCTATCCTCTATCCTATCCTATCCTCTATCCTACCCTATCCTCTATCCTATCCTATCCTCTATCCCATCCTATCCTCTATCCTATCCTATCCTCTATCCTATCCTATCCTCTATCTAATCCTATCCTCTATCCTATCCTATCCTCTATCCTTTCCTATCCTCTATCCTATCCTATCCTCTATCCCATCCTATCCTCTATCCTATTCTATCCTCTATCCTATCCTATCCTCTATCTAATCCTATCCTCTATCCTATCCTATCCTCTATCCTTTCCTATCCTCTATCCTATCCTATCCTCTATCCTATCCTATCCTCTATCCTATCCTATCCTCTATCCTATCCTATCCTCTATCCCATCCTATCCTCTATCCTATCCTATCCTCTATCCTATCCTATTCTCCATCCTATCCTATCCTATCCACTACCGCCTCCTATCCTGTATCCGATCCAATCCCCTAGCGTCTACCGTATCATATTCTCTATCCTACCCAATCCTCTATCCTATCCCATCCACTATCATATCCTATCCTCTATCCTATCCTATCCTCTATCCTATCCTATCCTCTATCCTATCCTATCCTCTATCCTATCCTATCCTCTATCCTATCCTATCCTCTATCCTATCCTATCCTCTATCCTATCCTATCCTCTATCCTATCCTATCCTCTATCCTATCCTATCGTATCCTCTATCGTATCCTATCCTCTATCCTATCCTATCGTATCCTCTATCGTATCCTATCCTCTATTCTATCCTATCCTCTATCCTATCCTATCCTCTATCCTATCCTATCGTATCCTCTATCGTATCCTATCCTCTATCCTATCCTATCGTATCCTCTATCGTATCCTATCCTCTATCCTATCCTATCCTCTACCCTATCCTATCCTCTATCCTATCCTATCCTCTATCCTATCCTATCCTCTATACTATCCTATCCTCTATCCTATCATATCCTCTATCTTATCCCATCCTCTATCCTATCCTATCCTCTATCCTATCCTATCCTCTATGCTATCCTATCCTCTATCATATCCTATCCTCTATCCTATCCTATCCTCTATCCTATCCTATCCTGTATCCTATCCTATCCTCTATCATATCCTATCCTCATTAATATAATATCATCTGTCCTATCCTATCCTCTATCCTATCCAATCCCCTATCCTATCCTGTATCGTATCCTATGCTCTATCCTATCCTATCCTCTATCTTATCCTATCCTCTATCCTATCCTATCATCTATCCTATCCTATCCTCTATCCTATCCTATCCTCTACCCTATCCTATCCTCTATCCTATCCTATCCTCTATCCTATCCTATCCTCTATCCTATCCTATCCTCTATCCTATCCTATCCTCTATCCTATCCTATCCAATCCTCTATCTTATCCTATCCTCTATCCTATCCTATCATCTATCCTACCCTATCCTCTATCCTATCCTATCCTCTACCCTATCCTATCCTCTATCCTATCCTATCCTCTATCCTATCCTATTCTCTATCCTATCCTATCCTCTATCCCATCCTATCCTCTATCCTATCCTATCCTCTATCCTATCCTATCCTCCATCTTATCCTATCCTCTATCCTATCCTATCCTCTATCCTATCCTATCCTCTATCCTTTCCTATCCTCTATCCTATCCTATCCTCTATCCTATCCTATCCTCTATCCTATCCTGTCCTCTATACTATCCTATCCTCTATCCTATCATATCCTCTATCTTATCCTATCCTCTATCCTATCCTATCCTCTATCCTATCCTATCCTCTATCCTATCCTATCCTCTATCATATCCTATCCTCTATCATATCCTATCCCCATTCCTATAATATCATCTGTCCTATCCTATCCTCTATCCTATCCAATCCCCTATCCTATCCTCTATCGTATCCTGTGCTCTATCCTAACCTATCCTCTATCCTATCCTATCCTCTATCCGATCCTATCCTCTATCCTATCCTATCCTCTATCCTATCCTATCCTCTATACTATCCTATCCTCTATCCTATCCTATCCTCTATCCTATCCTATCCTCTATCCTATCCTATCCTCTATAATATCGTATCCTCCATCATATCCTTTCCTCATTCCTATAATATCATCTGTCCTATCCTATCCTCTATCCTATCCAATCCCCTATCCTATCCTCTATCGTATCCTATGCTCTATCCTATCCTATCCTCTATCCTATCCTATCCTATCCCCTATCTTATCCTATCCTCTATCCTATCCTATCCTCTATCCTATCCTATCCTCTATCCTATCCTATCCTCTATCCTATCCTATCCTCTATCATATCCTATCCCCATTCCTATAATATCATCTGTCCTATCCTATCCTCTATCCTATCCAATCCCCTATCCTATCCTCTATCGTATCCTATGCTCTATCCTAACCTATCCTCTATCCTATCCGATCCTCTATCCGATCCTATCCTCTATCCTATCCTATCCTCTATCCTATCCTATCCTCTATACTATCCTATCCTCTATCCTATCCTATCCTCTATCCTATCCTATCCTCTATCCTATCCTATCCTCTATCCTATCCTATCCTCTATAATATCGTATCCTCCATCATATCCTATCCTCATTCCTATAATATCATCTGTCCTATCGTATCCTCTATCCTATCCAATCCCCTATCCTATCCTCTATCGTATCCTGTGCTCTATCCTATCCTATCCTCTATCCTATCCTATCCTCTATCCTATCCTATCCTATCCTCTATCCTAACCTATCCTCTATCCTATCCTATTCTCCATACTATCCTATTCTATCCTCTACCGCCTCCTATCCTGTATCCGATCCAATCCCCTATCGTCTACCGTATCATATTCTCTATCCTATCCAATCCTCTATCCTATCCGATCCACTATCATATCCTATCCTCTATCCTATCCTATCCTCTATCCTATCCTATCGTATCCTCTATCGTATCCTATCCTCTATCCTATCCTATCGTATCCTCTATCGTATCCTATCCTCTATCCTATCCTATCGTATCCTCTATCGTATCCTATCCTCTATCCTATCCTATCCTATCCTCTATCCTATCCTATCCTCTATCTAATCCTATCCTCTATCATATCCTATCCTCTATCCTTTCCTATCCTCTATCCTATCCTATCCTCTATCCTATCCTATCCTCTATCCTACCCTATCCTCTATCCTATCCTATCCTCTATCCCATCCTATCCTCTATCCTATCCTATCCTCTATCCTATCCTATCCTCTATCTAATCCTATCCTCTATCCTATCCTATCCTCTATCCTTTCCTATCCTCTATCCTATCCTATCCTCTATCCCATCCTATCCTCTATCCTATTCTATCCTCTATCCTATCCTATCCTCTATCTAATCCTATCCTCTATCCTATCCTCTATCCTTTCCTATCCTCTATCCTATCCTATCCTCTATCCTATCCTATCCTCTATCCTATCCTATCCTCTATCCTATCCTATCCTCTATCCCATCCTATCCTCTATCCTATCCTATCCTCTATCCTATCCTATCCTCTATCTAATCCTATCCTCTATCCTATCCTATCCTCTATCCTTTCCTATCCTCTATCCTATCCTATCCTCTATCCTATCCTATCCTCTATCCTATCCAATCCCCTATCATATCCTCTATCCGATCCTATCCTCTATCCCATCCTATCCTCTATCCTATCCTATCCTCTATCATATCCTATCCTCTATCTTATCCTATCCTCTATCCTATCCAATCCTCTATCCTATCCTCTATCCGATCCTATCTTCTATCCTATCCTATCCTCTATCATATCCTATCCTCTATCCTATCCTATCCTCTATCCTATCTTATCCTATCCTCTATCCTATCCTATCATCTATCCTATCCTATCTTCTATCCTATCCTATCCTCTATCCTATCCTATCCTCTATCCTATCCTATCCTCTATCATATCCTATCCTCTATCCTATCCTATCATCTATCCTATCCTATCCTCTATCCTATCCAATCCTCTATCCTATCCTATCCTCTATCATATCCTATCCTCTATCCTATCCTATCGTCTATCCTATCATATCCTCTATCTTATCCTATCCTCTATACTATACTATCCTCTATCCTATCCTATCCTCTATCTAATCCTATCCTCTATCATTTCCTATCCTCTATCCTTTCCTATCCTCTATCCTATCCTATCCTCTATCCTATCCTATCCTCTATCCTATCCTATCCTCTATCCTATCCTATCCTCTATCCCATCCTATCCTATATCCTATCCTATCCTCTATCCTATCCTATCCTCTATCTAATCCTATTATCTATTATATCCTATCCTCTATCCTTTCCTATCCTCTATCCTATCCTATCCTCTATCCCATCCTATCCTCTATCCTATCCTATCCTCTATCCTATCCTATCCTCTATCTAATCCTATCCTCTATCCTATCCTATCCTCTATCCTTTCCTATCCTCTATCCTATCCTATCCTCTATCCTATCCTATCCTCTATCCTATCCTATCCTCTATCCCATCCTATCCTCTATCCTATCCTATCCTCTATCCTATCCTATCCTCTATCTTATCCTATCCTCTATCCTATCCTATCCTCTATCCTTTCCTATCCTCTATCCTATCCTATCCTCTATCCTATCCCATCCTCTATCCTATCCAATCCCCTATCATATCCTCTATCCGATCCTATCCTCTATCCCATCCTATCCTCTATCCTATCCTATCCTCTATCCTATCCTATCCTCTATCTTATCCTATCCTCTATCCTATCCAATCCTCTATCCTATCCTCTATCCGATCCTATCTTCTATCCTATCCTATCCTCTATCATATCCTATCCTCTATCCTATCCTATCCTCTATCCTATCTTATCCTCTATCTTATCCTATCCTCTATCCTATCCTATCATCTATCCTATCCTATCCTCTATCCTATCCTATCCTCTATCCTATCCTATCCTCTATCATATCCTATCCTCTATCCTATCCTATCATCTATCCTATCCTATCCTCTATCCTATCCTATCCTCTATCCTATCCTATTCTCTATCATATCCTATCCCCATTCCTATAATATCATCTGTCCTATCCTATCCTCTATCCTATCCAATCCCCTATCCTATCCTCTATCGTATCCTATGCTCTATCCTAACCTATCCTCTATCCTATCCGATCCTCTATCCGATCCTATCCTCTATCCTATCCTATCCTCTATCCTATCCTATCCTCTATACTATCCTATCCTCTATCCTATCCTATCCTCTATCCTATCCTATCCTCTATCCTATCCTATCCTCTATCCTATCCTATCCTCTATAATATCGTATCCTCCATCATATCCTATCCTCATTCCTATAATATCATCTGTCCTATCGTATCCTCTATCCTATCCAATCCCCTATCCTATCCTCTATCGTATCCTATGCTCTATCCTATCCTATCCTCTATCCTATCCTATTCTCTATCCTATCCTATCCTATCCTCTATCCTAACCTATCCTCTATCCTATCCTATTCTCCATACTATCCTATTCTATCCTCTACCGCCTCCTATCCTGTATCCGATCCAATCCCCTATCGTCTACCGTATCATATTCTCTATCCTATCCAATCCTCTATCCTATCCGATCCACTATCATATCCTATCCTCTATCCTATCCTATCCTCTATCCTATCCTATCCTCTATCCTATCCTATCGTATCCTCTATCGTATCCTATCCTCTATCCTATCCTATCGTATCCTCTATCGTATCCTATCCTCTATCCTATCCTATCGTATCCTCTATCGTATCCTATCCTCTATCCTATCCTATCCTATCCTCTATCTTATCCTATCCTCTATCCTATCCTATCATATATCCTATCCTATCCTCTATCCTATCCTATCCTCTATCCTATCCTATCCTCTATCCCATCCTATCCTCTATCCTATCCTATCCTCTATCCTATAGTATCCCCTATCTAATCCTATCCTCTATCATATCCTATCCTCTATCCTTTCCTATCCTCTATCCTATCCTATCCTCTATCCTATCCTATCCTCTATCCTACCCTATCCTCTATCCTATCCTATCCTCTATCCCATCCTATCCTCTATCCTATCCTATCCTCTATCCTATCCTATCCTCTATCTAATCCTATCCTCTATCCTATCCTATCCTCTATCCTTTCCTATCCTCTATCCTATCCTATCCTCTATCCCATCCTATCCTCTATCCTATTCTATCCTCTATTCTATCCTATCCTCTATCTAATCCTATCCTCTATCCTATCCTCTATCCTTTCCTATCCTCTATCCTATCCTATCCTCTATCCTATCCTATCCTCTATCCTATCCTATCCTCTATCCTATCCTATCCTCTATCCCATCCTATCCTCTATCCTATCCTATCCTCTATCCTATCCTATCCTCTATCTAATCCTATCCTCTATCCTATCCTATCCTCTATCCTTTCCTATCCTCTATCCTATCCTATCCTCTATCCTATCCTATCCTCTATCCTATCCTATCCTCTATCCTATGAAATCCTCTATCTTGTCCTATCCTCTATCCTATCCAATCCTCTATCCTATCCTCTATCCGATCCTATCTTCTATCCTATCCTATCCTCTATCCTATCCAATCCCCTATCATATCCTCTATCCTATCCTATCCTCTATCCTATCCTATCCTCTATCCTATCCTATCCTCTATAATATCGTATCCTCCATCATATCCTATCCTCATTCCTATAATATCATCTGTCCTATCGTATCCTCTATCCTATCCAATCCCCTATCCTATCCTCTATCGTATCCTGTGCTCTATCCTATCCTATCCTCTATCCTATCCTATCCTCTATCCTATCCTATCCTATCCTCTATCCTAACCTATCCTCTATCCTATCCTATTCTCCATACTATCCTATTCTATCCTCTACCGCCTCCTATCCTGTATCCGATCCAATCCCCTATCGTCTACCGTATCATATTCTCTATCCTATCCAATCCTCTATCCTATCCGATCCACTATCATATCCTATCCTCTATCCTATCCTATCCTCTATCCTATCCTATCGTATCCTCTATCGTATCCTATCCTCTATCCTATCCTATCGTATCCTCTATCGTATCCTATCCTCTATCCTATCCTATCGTATCCTCTATCGTATCCTATCCTCTATCCTATCCTATCCTATCCTCTATCTTATCCTATCCTCTATCCTATCCTATCATCTATCCTATCCTATCCTCTATCCTATCCTATCCTCTATCCTATCCTATCCTCTATCCCATCCTATCCTCTATCCTATCCTATCCTCTATCCTATCCTATCCTCTATCTAATCCTATCCTCTATCATATCCTATCCTCTATCCTTTCCTATCCTCTATCCTATCCTATCCTCTATCCTATCCTATCCTCTATCCTACCCTATCCTCTATCCTATCCTATCCTCTATCCCATCCTATCCTCTATCCTATCCTATCCTCTATCCTATCCTATCCTCTATCTAATCCTATCCTCTATCCTATCCTATCCTCTATCCTTTCCTATCCTCTATCCTATCCTATCCTCTATCCCATCCTATCCTCTATCCTATTCTATCCTCTATCCTATCCTATCCTCTATCTAATCCTATCCTCTATCCTATCCTCTATCCTTTCCTATCCTCTATCCTATCCTATCCTCTATCCTATCCTATCCTCTATCCTATCCTATCCTCTATCCTATCCTATCCTCTATCCCATCCTATCCTCTATCCTATCCTATCCTCTATCCTATCCTATCCTCTATCTAATCCTATCCTCTATCCTATCCTATCCTCTATCCTTTCCTATCCTCTATCCTATCCTATCCTCTATCCTATCCTATCCTCTATCCTATCCAATCCCCTATCATATCCTCTATCCGATCCTATCCTCTATCCTATCCTATCCTCTATCCTATCCTATCCTCTATCCTATCCTATCCTCTATCTTATCCTATCCTCTATCCTATCCAATCCTCTATCCTATCCTCTATCCGATCCTATCTTCTATCCTATCCTATCCTCTATCATATCCTATCCTCTATCCTATCCTATCCTCTATCCTATCTTATCCTATCCTCTATCCTATCCTATCATCTATCCTATCCTATCTTCTATCCTATCCTATCCTCTATCCTATCCTATCCTCTATCCTATCCTATCCTCTATCATATCCTATCCTCTATCCTATCCTATCATCTATCCTATCCTATCCTCTATCCTATCCAATCCTCTATCCTATCCTATCCTCTATCATATCCCATCCTCTATCCTATCCTATCGTCTATCCTATCATATCCTCTATCTTATCCTATCCTCTATACTATACTATCCTCTATCCTATCCTATCCTCTATCTAATCCTATCCTCTATCATATCCTATCCTCTATCCTTTCCTATCCTCTATCCTATCCTATCCTCTATCCTATCCTATCCTCTATCCTATCCTATCCTCTATCCTATCCTATCCTCTATCCCATCCTATCCTATATCCTATCCTATCCTCTATCCTATCCTATCCTCTATCTAATCCTATTATCTATTATATCCTATCCTCTATCCTTTCCTATCCTCTATCCTATCCTATCCTCTATCCCATCCTATCCTCTATCCTATCCTATCCTCTATCCTATCCTATCCTCTATCTAATCCTATCCTCTATCCTATCCTATCCTCTATCCTTTCCTATCCTCTATCCTATCCTATCCTCTATCCTATCCTATCCTCTATCCTATCCTATCCTCTATCCCATCCTATCCTCTATCCTATCCTATCCTCTATCCTATCCTATCCCCTATCTTATCCTATCCTCTATCCTATCCTATCCTCTATCCTTTCCTATCCTCTATCCTATCCTATCCTCTATCCTATCCCATCCTCTATCCTATCCAATCCCCTATCATATCCTCTATCCGATCCTATCCTCTATCCCATCCTATCCTCTATCCTATCCTATCCTCTATCCTATCCTATCCTCTATCTTATCCTATCCTCTATCCTATCCAATCCTCTATCCTATCCTCTATCCGATCCTATCTTCTATCCTATCCTATCCTCTATCATATCCTATCCTCTATCCTATCCTATCCTCTATCCTATCTTATCCTCTATCTTATCCTATCCTCTATCCTATCCTATCATCTATCCTATCCTATCTTCTATCCTATCCTATCCTCTATCCTATCCTATCCTCTATCCTATCCTATCCTCTATCATATCCTATCCTCTATCCTATCCTATCATCTATCCTATCCTATCCTCTATCCTATCCTATCCTCTATCCTATCCTATTCTCTATCATATCCTATCCCCATTCCTATAATATCATCTGTCCTATCCTATCCTCTATCCTATCCAATCCCCTATCCTATCCTCTATCGTATCCTATGCTCTATCCTAACCTATCCTCTATCCTATCCGATCCTCTATCCGATCCTATCCTCTATCCTATCCTATCCTCTATCCTATCCTATCCTCTATACTATCCTATCCTGTATCCTATCCTATCCTCTATCCTATCCTATCCTCTATCCTATCCTATCCTCTATCCTATCCTATCCTCTATAATATCGTATCCTCCATCATATCCTATCCTCATTCCTATAATATCATCTGTCCTATCGTATCCTCTATCCTATCCAATCCCCTATCCTATCCTCTATCGTATCCTATGCTCTATCCTATCCTATCCTCTATCCTATCCTATTCTCTATCCTATCCTATCCTATCCTCTATCCTAACCTATCCTCTATCCTATCCTATTCTCCATACTATCCTATTCTATCCTCTACCGCCTCCTATCCTGTATCCGATCCAATCCCCTATCGTCTACCGTATCATATTCTCTATCCTATCCAATCCTCTATCCTATCCGATCCACTATCATATCCTATCCTCTATCCTATCCTATCCTCTATCCTATCCTATCCTCTATCCTATCCTATCGTATCCTCTATCGTATCCTATCCTCTATCCTATCCTATCGTATCCTCTATCGTATCCTATCCTCTATCCTATCCTATCGTATCCTCTATCGTATCCTATCCTCTATCCTATCCTATCCTATCCTCTATCTTATCCTATCCTCTATCCTATCCTATCATATATCCTATCCTATCCTCTATCCTATCCTATCCTCTATCCTATCCTATCCTCTATCCCATCCTATCCTCTATCCTATCCTATCCTCTATCCTATCCTATCCTCTATCTAATCCTATCCTCTATCATATCCTATCCTCTATCCTTTCCTATCCTCTATCCTATCCTATCCTCTATCCTATCCTATCCTCTATCCTACCCTATCCTCTATCCTATCCTATCCTCTATCCCATCCTATCCTCTATCCTATCCTATCCTCTATCCTATCCTATCCTCTATCTAATCCTATCCTCTATCCTATCCTATCCTCTATCCTTTCCTATCCTCTATCCTATCCTATCCTCTATCCCATCCTATCCTCTTTCCTATCTTATCCTCTATCCTATCCTACCCTCTATCCCATCCTATCCTCTATCCTATCCTATCCTCTATCCTATCCTATCCTCTATCTTATCCTATCCTCTATCCTATCCTATCCTCTATCCTATCCTATCCTCAATCCTTTCCTATCCTCTATCCTATCCTATCCTCTATCCTATCCTATCCTCTATCCTATCCTATCCTCTATCCTATCCTATCCTCTATACTATCCTATCGTCTATCCTATCATATCCTCTATCTTATCCTATCCTCTATACTATCCTATCCTCTATCCTATCCTATCCTCTATCCTATCCTATCCTCTATCATATCCTATCCTCATTCCTATAATATCATCTGTCCTATCCTATCCTCTATCCTATCCAATCCCCTATCCTATCCTGTATCGTATCCTATGCTCTATCCTATCCTATCCTCTATCCTATCCTATCCTCTATCCTATCCTATCCTCTATCCTATCCTATCCTCTATCCTATCCTATCCTCTATCCTATCCTATCCTCTATCCTATCCTATCCTCTATCCTATCCTATCCTATCCTCTATCCTATCCTATCCTCTATCCTATCCTATCCTCTATCCTATCCTATCCTCTATCCTATCCTATCCTCTATCCTATCCTATCGTATCCTCTATCGTATCCTATCCTCTATCCTATCCTATCCTCTATCCTATCCTATCCTATCCTCTATCTTATCCTATCCTCTATCCTATCCTACCCTCTATCCTATCCTTTCGTATCCTCTATCGCATCCTATCCTCTATCCTATCCTATCCTCTATCCTATCCTATCCTCTATTCTATCCTATCCTCTATCCTATCCTACCCTCTATCCTATCCTTTCGTATCCTCTATCGCATCCTATCCTCTATCCTATCCTATCCTCTATCCTATCCTATCCTCTATACTATCCTATCCTCTATCCTATCATATCCTCTATCCTATCCTATCCTCTATGCTATCCTATCGTATCCTCTATCGTATCCTATCCTCTATCCTATCCTATCGTATCCTCTATCGTATCCTATCCTCTATCGTATCCTATCCTCTATCCTATCCTATCCTCTATCCTATCCTATCCTCTATCCTATCCTATCCTCTATCATATCCTATCCCCATTCCTATAATATCATCTGTCCTATCCTATCCCCTATCCTATCCAATCCCCTATCCTATCCTCTATCGTATCCTATGCTCTATCCTATCCTATCCTATCCTCTATCCTAACCTATCCTCCATCCTATCCTATTCTCCATACTATCCTATTCTATCCTCTACCGCCGCCTATCCTGTATCCGGTCCAATCCCCTATCGTCTACCGTATCATATTCTCTATCCTATCCAATCCTCTATCCTATCCGATCCACTATCATATCCTATCCTCTATCCTATCCTATCCTCTATCCTATCCTATCCTCTATCCTATCCTATCCTCTATCCTATCCTATCGTATCCTCTATCGTATCCTATCCTCTATCCTATCCTATCGTATCCTCTATCGTATCCTATCCTCTATCCTATCCTATCGTATCCTCTATCGTATCCTATCCTCTATCCTATCCTATCCTATCCTCTATCTTATCCTATCCTCTATCCTATCCTATCATCTATCCTATCCTATCCTCTATCCTATCCTATCCTCTATCCTATCCTATCCTCTATAATATCGTATCCTCCATCATATCCTATCCTCATTCCTATAATATCATCTGTCCTATCCTATCCTCTATCCTATCCAATCCCCTATCCTATCCTCTATCGTATCCTATGCTCTATCCTATCCTATCCTCTATCCTATCCTATCCTCTATCCTATCCTATCCTATCCTCTATCCTAACCTATCCTCTATCCTATCCTATTCTCCATACTATCCTATTCTATCCTCTACCGCCTCCTATCCTGTATCCGATCCAATCCCCTATCGTCTACCGTACCATATTCTCTATCCTATCCAATCCTCTATCCTATCCGATCCACTATCATATCCTATCCTCTATCCTATCCTATCCTCTATCCTATCCTATCCTCTATCCTATCCTATCCTCTATCCTATCCTATCGTATCCTCTATCGTATCCTATCCTCTATCCTATCCTATTCTCCATCCTATCCTATCCTATCCTCTACCGCCTCCTATCCTGTATCCGATCCAATCCCCTAGCGTCTACCGTATCATATTCTCTATCCTATCCAATCCTCTATCCTATCCGATCCACTATCATATCCTATCATCTATCCTATCCTATCCTCTATCCTATCCTATCCTCTATCCTATCCTATCCTCTATCCTATCCTATCCTCTATCCTATCCTATCGTATCCTCTATCGTATCCTATCCTCTATCCTATCCTATCGTATCCTCTATCGTATCCTATCCTCTATCCTATCCTATCCTATCCTCTATCATATCCTATCCTCTATCTTATCCTATCCTCTATCCTATCCTATCCTCTATCCTATCCTATCGTATCCTCTATCGTATGCTATCATCTATCCTATCCTATCGTATCCTCTATCGTATCCTATCCTCTATTCTATCCTATCCTCTATCCTATCCTATCCTATCCTCTATCTTATCCTATCCTCTATCCTATCCTCTATCCTATCCTATCCTATCCTCTATCTTATCCTATCCTCTATCCTATCCTGTCAGATATCCTATCCTATCCTCTATCCTATCCTATCCTCTACCCTATCCTATCATCTATCCTATCCTATCCTCTATCCTATCCTATCCTCTATAATATCGTATCCTCTATCATATCCTATCCTCATTCCTATAATATCATCTGTCCTATCCTATCCTCTATCCTATCCAATCCCCTATCCTATCCTCTATCGTATGTTATGCTCTATCCTATCCTATCCTCTATCCTATCCTATCCTATCCTATCCTCTATCCTAACCTATCCTCTATCCTATCCTATTCTCCATCCTATCCTATCCTATTCTCCATCCTATCCTATCCTATCCTCTACCGCCTCCTATCCTGTATCCGATCCAATCCCCTAGCGTCTACCGTATCATATTCTCTATCCTATCCAATCCTCTATCCTATCCGATCCACTATCATATCCTATCCTCTATCCTATCCTATCCTCTATCCTATCCTATCCTCTATCCTATCCTATCGTATCCTCTATCGTATCCTATCCTCTATCCTATCCTATCGTATCCTCTATCGTATCATATCCTCTATCCTATCCTATCCTATCCTCTATCCTATCCTATCGTATCCTCTATCGTATCCTATCCTCTATCCTATCCTATCGTATCCTCTATCCTATCCTATCCTATCCTCTATCTTATCCTATCCTCTATCCTATCCTGTCATCTATTCTATCCTATCCTCTATCCTATCCTATCCTATCCTCTATCCTAACCTATCCTCTATCCTATCCTATTCTCCATCCTATCCTATCCTATCCTCTACCGCCTCCTATCCTGTATCCGATCCAATCCCCTAGCGTCTACCGTATCATATTCTCTATCCTATCCAATCCTCTATCCTATCCGATCCACTATCATATCCTATCCTCTATCCTATCCTATCCTCTATCCTATCCTATCCTCTATCCTATCCTATCCTCTATCCTATCCTATCGTATCCTCTATCGTATCCTATCCTCTATCCTATCCTATCGTATCCTCTATCGTATCATATCCTCTATCCTCTATCCTATCCTATCCTCTATCCTATCCTATCCTCTATCCTATCCTATTCTCAATCCTATCCTATCCTCTATCCTATCCTATCCTCTATCCTATCCTATCCTCTATCCTATCCTATCCTCTATCCTATCCTATCCTCTATCCTATCCTATCCTCTATCCTATCCTATCCTCTATCCTATCCTATCCTCTATCCTATCCTATCGTATCCTCTATCGTATCCTATCCTCTATCCTATCCTATTCTCCATCCTATCCTATCCTATCCTCTATCCTATCCTCTATCCTATCCTATCCTCTATCCTATCCTATCCTCTATCCTATCCTATCCTCTATAATATCGTATCCTCTATCATATCCTATCCTCATTCCTATAATATCATCTGTCCTATCCTATCCTCTATCCTATCCTATCCTCTATCCTATCCTATCCTATCCTCTATCCTATCCTATCCTATCCTCTATCCTAACCTATCCTCTATCCTATCCTATTCTCCATCCTATCCTATCCTATCCTCTACCGCCTCCTATCCTGTATCCGATCCAATCCCCTAGCGTCTACCGTATCATATTCTCTATCCTATCCAATCCTCTATCCTATCCGATCCACTATCATATCCTATCCTCTATCCTATCCTATCCTCTATCCTATCCTATCCTCTATCCTATCCTATCCTCTATCCTATCCTATCCTCTATCCTATCCTATCCTCTATCCTATCCTATCCTCTATCCTATCCTATCGTATCCTCTATCGTATCCTATCCTCTATTCTATCCTATCCTCTATCCTATCCTATCCTATCCTCTATCTTATCCTATCCTCTATCCTATCCTGTCATCTATCCTATCCTATCCTCTATCCTATCTCATCCTCTACCCTATCCTATCATCTATCCTATCCTATCCTCTATCCTATCCTATCCTCTATCCTATCCTATCCTCTATCCCATCCTATCCTCTATCCTATCCTATCCTCTATCCTATCCTATCCTCTATCTTATCCTATCCTCTATCCTATCCTATCCTCTATCCTATCCTATCCTCTATCCTTTCCTATCCTCTATCCTATCCTATCCTCTATCCTATCCTATCCTCTATCCTATCCTATCCTCTATCCTATCCTATCCTCTATCCTATCCTATCCTCTATACTATCCTATCCTCTATCCTATCATATCCTCTATCTTATCCTATCCTCTATACCATCCTATCCTCTATCCTATCCTATCCTCTATGCTATCCTATCCTCTATCATATCCTATCCTCTATCCTATCCTATCCTCTATCCTATCCTATCCTCTATCATATCCTATCCTCATTCCTATAATATCATCTATCCTATCCTATCCTCTATCCTATCCAATCCCCTATCCTATCCTCTATCGTATCCTATCCTCTATTCTATCCTATCCTCTATCCTATCTTATCCTATCCTCTATCCTATCCTATCCTCTATCCCATCCTACCCTCTATCCTATCCTATCCTCTATCCTATCCTATCCTCTATCCTTTCCTATCCTCTATCCTATCCTATCATCTATCCTATCCTATCTTCTATCCTATCCTATCCTCTATCATATCCTATCCTCTATCCTATCCTATCCTCTATCCTATCCTATCCTCTATCCTATCCTATCCTCTATCCTATCCTATCCTCTACAATATCGTATCCTCTATCATATCCTTTCCTCTTTCCTATAATATCATCTATCCTATCGTATCCTCTATCTTATCCTATCCTCTATCCTATCCTATCATCTATCCTATCCTATCCTCTATCCTATCCTATCATCTATCCTATCATCTATCCTATCCTATCCTCTATCCTATCCTATCCTCTATCCTATCCTATCCTCTATCATATCCTATCCTCTATCCTATCCTATCGTCTATCCTATCATATCCTCTATCTTGTCCTATCCTCTATACTATCCTATCCTCTATCCTATCCTATACTCTATCCTATCCTATCCTCTATCATATCCTATCCTCTATCCTCTCCTATCCTCTATCCTATCCTATCCTCTATACTATCCTATCCTCTATCCTATCCTATCCTCTATCCTATCCTATCCTCTATCATATCCTATCCTCTATCCGATCTTATCCTCTATCCTATCCTATCCTCTATCCGATCCTATCCTCTATCTTATCCTATCCTCTATCTCATCCTATCCTCTATACTATCCTATCCTCTATCCTATCCTCTATCCTATCCTATCCTCTATCCTATCCTATCCTCTATCCTATCCTATCCTCTATAATATCGTATCCTCTATCATATCCTATCCTCATTCCTATAATATCATCTGTCCTATCCTATCCTCTATCCTATCCAATCCCCTATCCTATCCACTATCGTATCTTATGCTCTATCCTATCCTATCCTCTATCCTATCCTATCCTCTATCCTATCCTGTCCTATCCTCTATCCTAACCTATCCTCTATCCTATCCTATTCTCCATCCTATCCTATCCTATCCTCTACCGCCTCCTATCCTGTATCCGATCCAACCCCCTAGCGTCTACCGTATCATATTCTCTATCCTATCCAATCCTCTATCCTATCCGATCCACTATCATATCCTATCCTCTATCCTATCCTATCGTATCCTCTATCGTATCCTATCCTCTATCCTATCCTATCGTATCCTCTATCGTATCCTATCCTCTATCCTATCCTATCCTCTATCCTATCCTATCCTCTATCCTATCCTATCCTCTATCCTATCCTATCCTCTATCCTATCCTATCGTATCCTCTATCGTATCCTATCCTCTATCGTATCCTATCCTCCATCCTATCCTATTCTCCATCCTATCCTATCCTATCCTCTACCGCCTCCTATCCTGTATCCGATCCAATCCCCTAGCGTCTACCGTATCATATTCTCTATCCTATCCAATCCTCTATCCTATCCGATCCACTATCATATCCTATCCTCTATCCTATCCTATCCTCTATCCTATCCTATCCTCTATCCTATCCTATCCTCTATCCTATCCTATCCTCTATCCTATCCTATCCTCTATCCTATCCTATCGTATCCTCTATCGTATCCTATCCTCTATCGTATCCTATCCTCTATCCTATCCTATCCTATCCTCTATCATATCCTATCCTCTATCTTATCCTATCCTCTATCCTATCCTATCCTCTATCCTATCCTATCGTATCTTCTATCGTATCCTATCCTCTATCCTATCCTATCGTATCCTCTATCGTATCCTATCCTCTATTCTATCCTATCCTCTATCCTATCCTATCCTATCCTCTATCTTATCCTATCCTCTATCCTATCCTCTATCCTATCCTATCCTATCCTCTATCTTATCCTATCCTCTATCCTATCCTGTCAGATATCCTATCCTATCCTCTATCCTATCCTATCATCTATCCTATCCTATCCTCTATCCTATCCTATCCTCTATAATATCGTATCCTCTATCATATCCTATCCTCATTCCTATAATATCATCTGTCCTATCCTATCCTCTATCCTATCCAATCCCCTATCCTATGCTCTATCCTATCCTATCCTCTATCCTATCCTATCCTCTATCCTATCCTATCCTCTATCCTATCCTATCCTATCCTCTATCCTATCCTATCCTCTATCCTATCCTATCCTCTATCCTATCCTATCCTCTATCCTATCCTATCCTCTATCCTATCCTATCGTATCCTCTATCGTATCCTATCCTCTATCGTATCCTATCCTCTATCCTATCCTATTCTCCATCCTATCCTATCCTATCCTCTACCGCCTCCTATCCTGTATCCGATCCAATCCCCTAGCGTCTACCGTATCATATTCTCTATCCTATCCAATCCTCTATCCTATCCGATCCACTATCATATCCTATCCTCTATCCTATCCTATCCTCTATCCTATCCTATCCTCTATCCTATCCTATCCTCTATCCTATCCTATCCTCTATCCTATCCTATCGTATCCTCTATCGTATCCTATCCTCTATCGTATCCTATCCTCTATCCTATCCTATCCTATCCTCTATCATATCCTATCCTCTATCTTATCCTATCCTCTATCCTATCCTATCCTCTATCCTATCCTATCGTATCTTCTATCGTATCCTATCCTCTATCCTATCCTATCGTATCCTCTATCGTATCCTATCCTCTATTCTATCCTATCCTCTATCCTATCCTATCCTATCCTCTATCTTATCCTATCCTCTATCCTATCCTCTATCCTATCCTATCCTATCCTCTATCTTATCCTATCCTCTATCCTATCCTGTCAGATATCCTATCCTATCCTCTATCCTATCCTATCATCTATCCTATCCTATCCTCTATCCTATCCTATCCTCTATAATATCGTATCCTCTATCATATCCTATCCTCATTCCTATAATATCATCTGTCCTATCCTATCCTCTATCCTATCCTATCCTATCCTATCCTCTATCCTAACCTATCCTCTATCCTATCCTATTCTCCATCCTATCCTATCCTATCCTCTACCGCCTCCTATCCTGTATCCGATCCAATCCCCTAGCGTCTACCGTATCATATTCTCTATCCTATCCAATCCTCTATCCTATCCGATCCACTATCATATCCTATCCTCTATCCTATCCTATCCTCTATCCTATCCTATCCTCTATCCTATCCTATCGTATCCTCTATCGTATCCTATCCTCTATCCTATCCTATCGTATCCTCTATCGTATCATATCCTCTATCCTATCCTATCCTATCCTCTATCCTATCCTATCGTATCCTCTATCGTATCCTATCCTCTATCCTATCCTATCGTATCCTCTATCGTATCCTATCCTCTATCCTATCCTATCCTATCCTCTATCTTATCCTATCCTCTATCCTATCCTATCCTCTATCCTATCCAATCCCCTATCCTATCCTCTATCCGATCTTATCCTCTAACCTATCCTATCCTCTATCCGATCCTATCCTCTATCTTATCCTATCCTCTATCCTATCCTATCCTCTATACTATCCTATCCTCTATCCTATCCTCTATCCTATCCTGTCCTCTATCCTATCCTATCCTCTATCCTATCCTATCCTCTATAATATCGTATCCTCTATCATATCCTATCCTCATTCCTATAATATCATCTGTCCTATCCTATCCTCTATCCTATCCAATCCCCTATCCTATCCTCTATCGTATCTTATGCTCTATCCTATCCTATCCTCTATCCTATCCTATCCTCTATCCTATCCTATCCTCTATCCTATCCTATCCTATCCTCTATCCTAACCTATCCTCTATCCTATCCTATTCTCCATCCTATCCTATCCTATTCTCCATCCTATCCTATCCTATTCTCCATCCTATCCTATCCTATTCTCCATCCTATCCTATCCTATTCTCCATCCTATCCTATCCTATTCTCCATCCTATCCTATCCTATCCTCTACCGCCTCCTATCCTGTATCCGATCCAATCCCCTAGCGTCTACCGTATCATATTCTCTATCCTATCCAATCCTCTATCCTATCCGATCCACTATCATATCCTATCCTCTATCCTATCCTCTCCTCTATCCTATCCTATCCTCTATCCTATCCTATCGTATCCTGTATCGTATCCTATCCTCTATCCTATCCTATTCTCCATCCTATCCTATCCTATCCTCTACCGCCTCCTATCCTGTATCCGATCCAATCCCCTAGCGTCTACCGTATCATATTCTCTATCCTATCCAATCCTCTATCCTATCCGATCCACTATCATATCCTATCCTCTATCCTATCCTATCCTCTATCCTATCCTATCCTCTATCCTATCCTATCCTCTATCCTATCCTATCCTCTATCCTATCCTATCCTCTATCCTATCCTACCCTCTATCCTATCCTATCGTATCCTCTATCGTATCCTATCCTCTATCCTATCCTATCGTATCCTCTATCGTATCCTATCCTCTATCCTATCCTATCCTATCCTCTATCATATCCTATCCTCTATCTTATCCTATCCTCTATCCTATCCTATCCTCTATCCTATCCTATCGTATCCTCTATCGTATCCTATCCTCTATCCTATCCTATCGTATCCTCTATCGTATCCTATCCTCTATTCTATCCTATCCTCTATCCTATCCTATCCTATCCTCTATCTTATCCTATCCTCTATCCTATCCTCTATCCTATCCTATCCTATCCTCTATCTTATCCTATCCTCTATCCTATCCTGTTAGATATCCTATCCTATCCTCTATCCTATCCTATCCTCTACCCTATCCTATCATCTATCCTATCCTATCCTCTATCCTATCCTATCCTCTATAATATCGTATCCTCTATCATATCCTATCCTCATTCCTATAATATCATCTGTCCTATCCTATCCTCTATCCTATCCAATCCCCTATCCTATCCTCTATCGTATGTTATGCTCTATCCTATCCTATCCTCTATCCTATCCTATCCTCTATCCTATCCTATCCTATCCTCTATCCTAACCTATCCTCTATCCTATCCTATTCTCCATCCTATCCTATCCTATTCTCCATCCTATCCTATCCTATCCTCTACCGCCTCCTATCCTGTATCCGATCCAATACCCTAGCGTCTACCGTATCATATTCTCTATCCTATCCAATCCTCTATCCTATCCGATCCACTATCATATCCTATCCTCTATCCTATCCTATCCTCTATCCTATCCTATCCTCTATCCTATCCTATCCTCTATCCTATCCTCTATCCTATCCTATCCTCTATCCTATCCTATCCTCTATCCTATCCTATCCTCTATCCTATCCTATCCTCTATCCTATCCTATCGTATCCTCTATCGTATCCTATCCTCTATTCTATCCTATCCTCTATCCTATCCTATCCTATCCTCTATCTTATCCTATCCTCTATCCTATCCTGTCATCTATCCTATCCTATCCTCCATCCTATCCCATCCTCTACCCTATCCTATCATCTATCCTATCCTATCCTCTATCCTATCCTATCCTCTATCCTATCCTATCCTCTATCCTATCCTATCCTCTATCCTATCCTATCCTCTATCCCATCCTACCCTCTATCCTATCCTATCCTCTATCCTATCCTATCCTCTATCCTTTCCTATCCTCTATCCTATCCTATCATCTATCCTATCCTATCTTCTATCCTATCCTATCCTCTATCATATCCTATCCTCTATCCTATCCTATCCTCTATCCTATCCTATCCTCTATCCTATCCTATCATCTATCCTATCCTATCCTCTATCCTATCCTATCCTCTATCCTATCCTATCCTCTATCATATCCTATCCTCTATCCTATCCTATCGTCTATCCTATCATATCCTCTATCTTGTCCTATCCTCTATCCTATCCGATCCACTATCATATCCTATCCTCTATCCTATCCTATCCTCTATCCTATCCTATCCTCTATCCTATCCTATCCTCTATCCTATCCTATCGTATCCTCTATCGTATCCTATCCTCTATCCTATCCTATCGTATCCTCTATCGTATCCTATCCTCTATCCTATCCTATCCTATCCTCTATCCTATCCTATCCTCTATCCTATCCTATCCTCTATCCTATCCTATCCTCTATCCTATCCTATCCTCTATCCTATCCTATCCTCTATCCTATCCTATCCTCTATCCTATCCTATCCTCTATCCTATCCTATCCTCTATCCTATCCTATCCTCTATCCTATCCTATCGTTTCCTCTATCGTATCCTATCCTCTATCCTATCCTCTTCTCCATCCTATCCTATCCTATCCTCTATCCTATCCTCTATCCTATCCTATCCTCTATCCTATCCTATCCTCTATCCTATCCTATCCTCTATCCTATCCTATCGTATCCTGTATCGTATCCTATCCTCTATCCTATCCTATTCTCCATCCTATCCTATCCTATCCTCTACCGCCTCCTATCCTGTATCCGATCCAATCCCCTAGCGTCTACCGTATCATATTCTCTATCCTATCCAATCCTCTATCCTATCCGATCCACTATCATATCCTATCCTCTATCCTATCCTATCCTCTATCCTATCCTATCCTCTATCCTATCCTATCCTCTATCCTATCCTATCCTCTATCCTATCCTATCCTCTATCCTATCCTACCCTCTATCCTATCCTATCGTATCCTCTATCGTATCCTATCCTCTATCCTATCCTATCGTATCCTCTATCGTATCCTATCCTCTATCCTATCCTATCCTATCCTCTATCATATCCTATCCTCTATCTTATCCTATCCTCTATCCTATCCTATCCTCTATCCTATCCTATCGTATCCTCTATCGTATCCTATCCTCTATCCTATCCTATCGTATCCTCTATCGTATCCTATCCTCTATTCTATCCTATCCTCTATCCTATCCTATCCTATCCTCTATCTTATCCTATCCTCTATCCTATCCTCTATCCTATCCTATCCTATCCTCTATCTTATCCTATCCTCTATCCTATCCTGTTAGATATCCTATCCTATCCTCTATCCTATCCTATCCTCTACCCTATCCTATCATCTATCCTATCCTATCCTCTATCCTATCCTATCCTCTATAATATCGTATCCTCTATCATATCCTATCCTCATTCCTATAATATCATCTGTCCTATCCTATCCTCTATCCTATCCAATCCCCTATCCTATCCTCTATCGTATGTTATGCTCTATCCTATCCTATCCTCTATCCTATCCTATCCTCTATCCTATCCTATCCTATCCTCTATCCTAACCTATCCTCTATCCTATCCTATTCTCCATCCTATCCTATCCTATTCTCCATCCTATCCTATCCTATCCTCTACCGCCTCCTATCCTGTATCCGATCCAATACCCTAGCGTCTACCGTATCATATTCTCTATCCTATCCAATCCTCTATCCTATCCGATCCACTATCATATCCTATCCTCTATCCTATCCTATCCTCTATCCTATCCTATCCTCTATCCTATCCTATCCTCTATCCTATCCTCTATCCTATCCTATCCTCTATCCTATCCTATCCTCTATCCTATCCTATCCTCTATCCTATCCTATCCTCTATCCTATCCTATCGTATCCTCTATCGTATCCTATCCTCTATTCTATCCTATCCTCTATCCTATCCTATCCTATCCTCTATCTTATCCTATCCTCTATCCTATCCTGTCATCTATCCTATCCTATCCTCCATCCTATCCCATCCTCTACCCTATCCTATCATCTATCCTATCCTATCCTCTATCCTATCCTATCCTCTATCCTATCCTATCCTCTATCCTATCCTATCCTCTATCCTATCCTATCCTCTATCCCATCCTACCCTCTATCCTATCCTATCCTCTATCCTATCCTATCCTCTATCCTTTCCTATCCTCTATCCTATCCTATCATCTATCCTATCCTATCTTCTATCCTATCCTATCCTCTATCATATCCTATCCTCTATCCTATCCTATCCTCTATCCTATCCTATCCTCTATCCTATCCTATCATCTATCCTATCCTATCCTCTATCCTATCCTATCCTCTATCCTATCCTATCCTCTATCATATCCTATCCTCTATCCTATCCTATCGTCTATCCTATCATATCCTCTATCTTGTCCTATCCTCTATCCTATCCGATCCACTATCATATCCTATCCTCTATCCTATCCTATCCTCTATCCTATCCTATCCTCTATCCTATCCTATCCTCTATCCTATCCTATCGTATCCTCTATCGTATCCTATCCTCTATCCTATCCTATCGTATCCTCTATCGTATCCTATCCTCTATCCTATCCTATCCTATCCTCTATCCTATCCTATCCTCTATCCTATCCTATCCTCTATCCTATCCTATCCTCTATCCTATCCTATCCTCTATCCTATCCTATCCTCTATCCTATCCTATCCTCTATCCTATCCTATCCTCTATCCTATCCTATCCTCTATCCTATCCTATCGTTTCCTCTATCGTATCCTATCCTCTATCCTATCCTCTTCTCCATCCTATCCTATCCTATCCTCTATCCTATCCTCTATCCTATCCTATCCTCTATCCTATCCTATCCTCTATCCTATCCTATCCTCTATCCTATCCTATCCTCTATCCTATCCTATCCTTTATCCTATCCTATCCTCTATCCTATCCTATCCTCTATCCTATCCTATCCTCTATCCTATCCTATCCTCTATAATATCGTATCCTCTATCATATCCTATCCTCTATCATATCCTATCCTCATTCCTATAATATCATCTGTCCTATCCTATCCTCTATCCTATCCTATCCTCTATCCTATCCTATCCTATCCTCTATCCTAACCTATCCTCTATCCTATCCTATTCTCCATCCTATCCTATCCTATCCTCTACCGCCTCCTATCCTGTAACCGATCCAATCCCCCAGCGTCTACCGTATCATATTCTCTATCCTATCCAATCCTCTATCCTATCCGATCCACTATCATATCCTATCCTCTATCCTATCCTATCCTCTATCCTATCCTATCCTATCCTCTATCCTATCCTATCGTATCCTCTATCGTATCCTATCCTCTATCCTATCCTATTCTCCATCCTATCCTATCCTACCCTCTATCCTATCCTCTATCCTATCCTATCCTCTATCCTATCCTATCCTCTATCCTATCCTATCCTCTATAATATCGTATCCTCTATCATATCCTATCCTCATTCCTATAATATCATCTGTCCTATCCTATCCTCTATCCTATCCTATCCTCTAGCCTATCCTATCCTATCCTCTATCCTAACCTATCCTCTATCCTATCCTATTCTCCATCCTATCCTATTATATCCTTTACCGCCTCCTATCCTGTATCCTCTATCGTATCCTATCCTCTATCCTATCCTATCCTCTATCCTATCCTATCCTATCCTCTATCTTATCCTATCCTCTATCCTATCCTATCATCTATCCTATCCTATCCTCTATCCTATCCTATCCTCTACCCTATCCTATCCTCTATCCTATCCTATCCTCTATCCTATCCTATCCTCTATCCTATCCTATCCTCTATCCCATCCTATCCTCTATCCTATCCTATCCTCTATCCTATCCTATCCTCTATCTTATCCTATCCTCTATCCTATCCTATCCTCTATCCTATCCTATCCTCTATCCTTTCCTATCCTCTATCCTATCCTATCCTCTATCCTATCCTATCCTCTATCCTATCCTATCCTCTATCTTATCCTATCCTCTATACTATCCTATCCTCTATCCTATCCTATCATCTATCCTATCCTATCCTCTATCATATCCTATCCTCTATCCTCTCCTATCCTCTATCCTATCCTATCCTCTATCCTATCCTACCCTCTATCCTATCCTTTCGTATCCTCTATCGCATCCTATCCTCTATCCTATCCTATCCTCTATCCTATCCTATCCTCTATCCTATCCTATCCTCTATCCTATCCTATTCTCCATCCTATCCTATTCTATCCTCTATCCTATCCTCTATCCTATCCTATCCTCTATCCTATCCTATCCTCTATCCTATCCTATCCTCTATCCTATCCTGTCCTCTATCCTATCCTATCCTCTATCCTATCCTATCCTCTATAATATCGTATCCTCTATCATATCCTATCCTCATTCCTATAATATCATCTGTCCTATCCTATCCTCTATCCTATCCTATCCTCTATCCTATCCTATCCTATCCTCTATCCTAACCTATCCTCTATCCTATCCTATTCTCCATCCTATCCTATCCTATCCTCTACCGCCTCCTATCCTGTATCCGATCCAATCCCCCAGCGTCTACCGTATCATATTCTCTATCCTATCCAATCCTCTATCCTATCCGATCCACTATCATATCCTATCCTCTATGCTATCCTATCCTCTATCCTATCCTATCCTCTATCCTATCCTATCCTCTATCCTATCCTATCGTATCCTCTATCGTATCCTATCCTCTATCCTAACCTATCGTATCCTCTATCGTATCCTATCCTCTATCCTATCCTATCCTATCCTCTATCCTATCCTATCGTATCCTCTATCGTATCCTATCCTCTATCCTATCCTATCCTCTATACTATCCTATCCTCTATCCTATCATATCATCTGTCCTATCCTATCCTCTATCCTATCCAATCCTCTATCCTATCCTCTATCCTATCCTATCCTCTATCCTATCCTATCCTCTATCCTATCCTAGCCTCTATAATATCGTATCCTCTATCATATCCTATCCTCATTCCTATAATATCATCTGTCCTATCCTATCCTCTATCCTATCCTATCCTATCCTCTATCCTAACCTATCCTCTATCCTATCCTATTCTCCATCCTATCCTATCCTATCCTCTACCGCCTCCTATCCTGTATCCGATCCAATCCCCTAGCGTCTACCGTATCATATTCTCTATCCTATCCAATCCTCTATCCTATCCTATCCTCTATCCTATCCTATCCTCTATACTATCCTATCGTCTATCCTATCATATCCTCTATCTTATCCTATCCTCTATACTATCCTATCCTCTATCCTATCCTATCCTCTATCCTCTCCTATCCTCTATCCTATCCTATCCTCTATACTATCCTATCCTCTATCCTATCCTATCCTCTATCCTATCCTATCCTCTATCATATCCTATCCTCTATCCTATCCTATCGTCTATCCTATCATATCCTCTATCTTATCCTATCCTCTATACTATCCTATCCTCTATCCTATCCTATCCTCTATCCTATCCTATCCTCTATCATATCCTATCCTCTATCCTCTCCTATCCTCTATCCTATCCTATCCTCTATCCTATCCTACCCTCTATCCTATCCTTTCGTATCCTCTATCGCATCCTATCCTCTATCCTATCCTATCCTCTATCCTATCCTATCCTCTATACTATCCTATCCTCTATCCTATCATATCCTCTATCCTATCCTGTCCTCTATGCTATCCTATCCTCTATCATATCCTATCCTCTATCCTATCCTATCCTCTATCCTATCCTATCCTCTATCCTATCCTATCCTCTATCCTATCCTATCCTCTATCCTATCCTCTATCCTATCCTATCCTCTATCCGATCCTATCCTCTATAATATCGTATCCTCTATCATATCCTATCCTCATTCCTATAATATCATCTGTCCTATCCTATCTAATCCCCTATCCTATCTTCTATCGTATCTTATGCTCTATCCTATCCTATCCTCTATCTTATCCTATCCTCTATCCTATCCTATCATCTATCCTATCCTATCCTCTATCCTATCCTATCCTCTACCCTATCCTATCCTCTATCCTATCCTATCCTCTATCCTATCTTATCCTCTATCCTATCCTATCGTATCCTCTATCGTATCCTATCCTCTATCCTAACCTATCGTATCCTCTATCGTATCCTATCCTCTATCCTATCCTATCCTATCCTCTATCCTATCCTATCGTATCCTCTATCGTATCCTATCCTCTATCCTATCCTATCCTCTATACTATCCTATCCTCTATCCTATCATATCATCTGTCCTATCCTATCCTCTATCCTATCCAATCCTCTATCCTATCCTCTATCCTATCCTATCCTCTATCCTATCCTATCCTCTATCCTATCCTAGCCTCTATAATATCGTATCCTCTATCATATCCTATCCTCATTCCTATAATATCATCTGTCCTATCCTATCCTCTATCCTATCCTATCCTATCCTCTATCCTAACCTATCCTCTATCCTATCCTATTCTCCATCCTATCCTATCCTATCCTCTACCGCCTCCTATCCTGTATCCGATCCAATCCCCTAGCGTCTACCGTATCATATTCTCTATCCTATCCAATCCTCTATCCTATCCGATCCACTATCATATCCTATCCTCTATCCTATCCTATCCTCTATCCTAACCTATCCTCTATGCTATCCTATTCTCCATCCTATCCTATCCTATCCTCTACCGCCTCCTATCCTGTATCCGATCCAATCCCCTAGCGTCTACCGTATCATATTCTCTATCCTATCCAATCCTCTATCCTATCCTATCCTCTATCCTATCCTATCCTCTATACTATCCTATCGTCTATCCTATCATATCCTCTATCTTATCCTATCCTCTATACTATCCTATCCTCTATCCTATCCTATCCTCTATCCTATCCTATCCTCTATCATATCCTATCCTCTATCCTCTCCTATCCTCTATCCTATCCTATCCTCTATACTATCCTATCCTCTATCCTATCCTATCCTCTATCCTATCCTATCCTCTATCATATCCTATCCTCTATCCTATCCTATCGTCTATCCTATCATATCCTCTATCTTATCCTATCCTCTATACTATCCTATCCTCTATCCTATCCTATCCTCTATCCTATCCTATCCTCTATCATATCCTATCCTCTATCCTCTCCTATCCTCTATCCTATCCTATCCTCTATCCTATCCTACCCTCTATCCTATCCTTTCGTATCCTCTATCGCATCCTATCCTCTATCCTATCCTATCCTCTATCCTATCCTATCCTCTATACTATCCTATCCTCTATCCTATCATATCCTCTATCCTATCCTGTCCTCTATGCTATCCTATCCTCTATCATATCCTATCCTCTATCCTATCCTATCCTCTATCCTATCCTATCCTCTATCCTATCCTATCCTCTATCCTATCCTATCCTCTATCCTATCCTCTATCCTATCCTATCCTCTATCCGATCCTATCCTCTATAATATCGTATCCTCTATCATATCCTATCCTCATTCCTATAATATCATCTGTCCTATCCTATCTAATCCCCTATCCTATCTTCTATCGTATCTTATGCTCTATCCTATCCTATCCTCTATCTTATCCTATCCTCTATCCTATCCTATCATCTATCCTATCCTATCCTCTATCCTATCCTATCCTCTACCCTATCCTATCCTCTATCCTATCCTATCCTCTATCCTATCTTATCCTCTATCCTATCCTATCGTATCCTCTATCGTATCCTATCCTCTATCCTATCCTATCGTATCCTCTATCGTATCCTATCGTATCCTCTATCGTATCCTATCCTCTATCCTATCCTATCGTATCCTCTATCGTATCCTATCCTCTATCTTATCCTATCCTCTATCCTATCCTATCATCTATCCTATCCTATCCTCTATCCTATCCTATCCTCTATCCTATCCTATCCTCTATCCCATCCTATCCTCTATCCTATCCTATCCTATCCTCTATCCTATCCTATCCTCTATCTTATCCTATCCTCTATCCTATCCTATCATCTATCCTATCCTATCCTCTATCCTATCCTATCCTCTACCCTATCCTATCCTCTATCCTATCCTATCCTCTATCCTATCTTATCCTCTATCCTATCCTATCGTATCCTCTATCGTATCCTATCCTCTATCCTATCCTATCGTATCCTCTATCTTATCCTATCCTCTATCCTATCCTATCATCTATCCTATCCTATCCTCTATCCTATCCTATCCTCTACCCTATCCTATCCTCTATCCTATCCTATCCTCTATCCTATCTTATCCTCTATCCTATCCTATCGTATCCTCTATCGTATCCTATCCTCTATCCTATCCTATCGTATCCTCTATCGTATCCTATCGTATCCTCTATCGTATCCTATCCTCTATCCTATCCTATCGTATCCTCTATCGTATCCTATCCTCTATCTTATCCTATCCTCTATCCTATCCTATCATCTATCCTATCCTATCCTCTATCCTATCCTATCCTCTATCCTATCCTATCCTCTATCCCATCCTATCCTCTATCCTATCCTATCCTATCCTCTATCCTATCCTATCATCTATCCTATCCTATCCTCTATCCTATCCTATCCTCTACCCTATCCTATCCTCTATCCTATCCTATCCTCTATCCTATCCTATCCTCTATCCTATCCTATCCTCTATCCCATCCTGTCCTCTATCCTATCCTATCCTATCATCTATCCTATCCTATCCTCTATCCTATCCTATCCTCAACCCTATCTTATCCTCTATCCTATCCTCTCCTCTATCCTATCCTATCCTCTATCCTATCCTATCCTCTATCCCATCCTATCCTATATCCTATCCTATCCTCTATCCTATCCTATCCTCTATCCTATCCTATCCTCTATCCTATCCTATCCTCTATCATATCCTATCCCCATTCCTATAATATCATCTGTCCTATCCTATCCTCTATCCTATCCAATACCCTATCCTATCCTCTATTATATCCTATCCTCTATCCCATCCTATCCTCTATCCTATCCTATCCTATCCTCTATCTTATCCTATCCTCTATCCTATCCTATCATCTATCCTATCCTATCCTCTATCCTATCCTATCCTCTACCCTATCCTATCCTCTATCCTATCCTATCCTCTATCCTATCCTATCCTCTATCCTATCCTATCGTATCCTCTATCGTATCCTATCCTCTATCCTATCCTATCGTATCCTCTATCGTATCCTATCGTATCCTCTATCGTATCCTATCCTCTATCCTATCCTATCGTATCCTCTATCGTATCCTATCCTCTATCTTATCCTATCCTCTATCCTATCCTATCATCTATCCTATCCTATCCTCTACCCTATCCTATCCTCTATCCTATCCTATCCTCTATCCTATCCTATCCTCTATCCTATCCTATCCTCTATCCCATCCTATCCTCTATCCTATCCTATCCTATCCTCTATCTTATCCTATCCTCTATCCTATCCTATCCTCTATCCTATCCTATCCTCTATCCTATCCTATCCTCTATCCTTTCCTATCCTCTATCCTATCCTATCCTCTATCCTATCCTATCCTCTATACTATCCAATCCTCTATCCTATCATATCCTCTATCTTATCTTATCCTCTATCCTATCCTATCCTCTATCCTATCCTATCCTCTATCCTATCCCATCCTCTATCCTATCCTATCCTCTATCCTATCCTATCCTCTATCATATCCTATCCCCATTCCTATAATATCATCCGTCCTATCCTATCCTCTATCCTATCCAATCCCCTATCCTATCCTCTATCGTATCCTATGCTCTATCCTAACCTATCCTCTATCCTATCCTATCCTCTATCCGATCCTATCCTCTATCCTATCCTATCCTCTATCCTATCCTATCCTCTATCCTATCCTATCCTCTATCCTATCCTATCCTCTATCCTATCCTATCCTCTATCATATCCTATCCCCATTCCTATAATATCATCTGTCCTATCCTATCCTCTATCCTATCCAATCCCCTATCCTATCCTCTATTATATCCTATCCTCTATCCCATCCTATCCTCTATCCTATCCTATCCTATCCTCTATCCTATCCTATCCTCTATCCTATCCTATCCTCTATCCCATCCTATCCTCTATCCCATCCTATCCTCTATCCTATCCTATCCTATCCTCTATCTTATCCTATCCTCTATCCTATCCTATCATCTATCCTATCCTATCCTCTATCCTATCCTATCCTCTACCCTATCCTATCCTCTATCCTATCCTATCCTCTATCCTATCCTATCCTCTATCCTATCCTATCGTATCCTCTATCGTATCCTATCCTCTATCTTATCCTATCGTATCCTCTATCGTATCCTATCCTCTATCCTATCCTATCGTATCCTCTATCGTATCCTATCCTCTATCCTATCCTATCCTATCCTCTATCTTATCCTATCCTCTATCCTATCCTATCATCTATCCTATCCTATCCTCTACACTATCCTATCCTCTATCCTATCCTATCCTCTATCCTATCCTATCCTCTATCCTATCCTATGCTCTATCCCAACCTATCCTCTATCCTATCCTATCCTATCCTCTATCTTATCCTATCCTCTATCCTATCCTATCATCTATCCTATCCTATCCTCTATCCTATCCTATCCTCTACCCTATCCTATCCTCTATCCTATCCTATCCTCTATCCTATCCTATCCTCTATCCTATCCTATCGTATCCTCTATCGTATCCTATCCTCTATCCTATGCTATCCTATCCTCTATCCTATCCTATCCTCAATCCTATCCTATCCTCCACAATATCGTATCCTCTATCATATCCTTTCCTCTTTCCTATAATATCATCTATCCTATCGTATCCTCTATCTTATCCTATCCTCTATCCTATCCTATCATCTATCCTATCCTATCCTCTATCCTATCCTATCCTCTATCCTTTCCTATCCTCTATCATATCCTATCCTCTATCCTATCCTATCGTCTATCCTATCCTATCCTCTATCCTATCCTATCCTCTATCCTATCCTATCCTCTATCCTATCCTATCCTCTATAATATCGTATCCTCTATCATATCCTATCCTCATTCCTATAATATCATCTGTCCTATCCTATCCTCTATCCTATTCAATCCCCTATCCTATCCTCTATCGTATCCTATGCTCTATCCTATCCTATCCTCTATGATATCCTATCCTCTATCCTATCCTATCCTATCCTCTATCCTAACCTATACTCTATCCTATCCTATTCTCCATCTTATCCTATCCTATCCCCTACCGCCTCCTATCCTGTATCCGATCCAATCCCCTATCGTCTACCGTATCATATTCTCTATCCTATCCAATCCTCTATCCTATCCGATCCACTATCATACTCTATCCTCTATCCTATCCTATCCTGTATCCTATCCTATCCTCTATCCTATCCTATCCTCTATCCTATCCTATCGTATCCTCTATCGTATCCTATCCTCTATCCTATCCTATCGTATCCTCTATCGTATCCTATCCTCTATCCTATCCTATCGTATCCTCTATCGTATCCTATCCTCTATCCTATCCTATCCTATCCTCTATCTTATCCTATCATCTATCCTATCCTATCATCTATCCTATCCTATCCTCTATCTTATCCTATCCTCTACCCTATCCTATCCTCTATCCTATCCTATCCTCTATCCTATCCTATCCTCTATCCTATCCTATCCTCTATCCCATCCTATCCTCTATCCTATCCTATCCTCTATCTTATCCTATCCTCTATCCTATCCTATCATCTATCCTATCCTATCCTCTATCCTATCCTATCCTCTACCCTATCCTATCCTCTATCCTATCCTATCCTCTATCCTATCTTATCCTCTATCCTATCCTATCGTATCCTCTATCGTATCCTATCCTCTATCCTATCCTATCGTATCCTCTATCGTATCCTATCCTCTATCCTATCCTATCGTATCCTCTATCGTATCCTATCCTCTATCTTATCCTATCCTCTATCCTATCCTATCATCTATCCTATCCTATCCTCTATCCTATCCTATCCTCTACCCTATCCTATCCTCTATCCTATCCTATCCTCTATCCTATCCTATCCTCTATCCTATCCTATCCTCTATCCCATCCTATCCTCTATCCTATCCTATCCTATCATCTATCCTATCCTATCCTCTATCCTATCCTATCCTCAACCCTATCCTATCCTCTATCCTATCCTATCCTCTATCCTATCCTATCCTCTATCCCATCCTATCCTATATCCTATCCTATCCTCTATCCTATCCTATCCTCTATCCTATCCTATCCACTATCCTATCCTATCCTCTATCCTATCCTATCCTCTATCCTATCCTATCCTCTATCATATCCTATCCCCATTCCTATAATATCATCTGTCCTATCCTATCCTCTATCCTATCCAATCCCCTATCCTATCCTCTATTATATCCTATCCTCTATCCCATCCTATCCTCTATCCTATCCTATCCTATCCTCTATCTTATCCTATCCTCTATCCTATCCTATCATCTATCCTATCCTATCCTCTATCCTATCCTATCCTCTACCCTATCCTATCCTCTATCCTATCCTATCCTCTATCCTATCCTATCCTCTATCCTATCCTATCGTATCCTCTATCGTATCCTATCCTCTATCCTATCCTATCGTATCCTCTTTCGTATCCTATCCTCTATCCTATCCTATCGTATCCTCTATCGTATCCTATCCTCTATCCTATCCTATCCTATCCTCTATCGTATCCTATCCTCTATCCTATCCTATCATCTATCCTATCCTATCCTCTATCCTATCCTATCCTCTACCCTATCCTATCCTCTATCCTATCCTATCCTCTATCCTATCCTATCCTCTATCCTATCCTATCCTCTATCCCATCCTATCCTCTATCCTATCCTATCCTATCCTCTATCTTATCCTATCCTCTATCCTATCCTATCATCTATCCTATCCTATCCTCTATCCTATCCTATCCTCTACCCTATCCTATCCTCTATCCTATCCTATCCTCTATCCTATCTTATCCTCTATCCTATCCTATCGTATCCTCTATCGTATCCTATCCTCTATCCTATCCTATCGTATCCTCTATCGTATCCTATCGTATCCTCTATCGTATCCTATCCTCTATCCTATCCTATCATCTATCCTATCCTATCCTCTATCCTATCCTATCCTCTACCCTATCCTATCCTCTATCCTATCCTATCCTCTATCCTATCTTATCCTCTATCCTATCCTATCGTATCCTCTATCGTATCCTATCCTCTATCCTATCCTATCGTATCCTCTATCGTATCCTATCCTCTATCGTATCCTATCCTCTATCCTATCCTATCGTATCCTCTATCGTATCCTATCCTCTATCTTATCCTATCCTCTATCCTATCCTATCATCTATCCTATCCTATCCTCTATCCTATCCTATCCTCTACCCTATCCTATCCTCTATCCTATCCTATCCTCTATCCTATCCTATCCTCTATCCTATCCTATCCTCTATCCCATCCTATCCTCTATCCTATCCTATCCTATCATCTATCCTATCCTATCCTCTATCCTATCCTATCCTCAACCCTATCCTATCCTCTATCCTATCCTATCCTCTATCCTATCCTATCCTCTATCCTATCCTATCCTCTATCCCATCCTATCCTATATCCTATCCTATCCTCTATCCTATCCTATCCTCTATCCTATCCTATCCTCTATCCTATCCTATCCTCTATCCTATCCTATCCTCTATCCTATCCTATCCTCTATCATATCCTATCCCCATTCCTATAATATCATCTGTCCTATCCTATCCTCTATCCTATCCAATCCCCTATCCTATCCTCTATTATATCCTATCCTCTATCCCATCCTATCCTCTATCCTATCCTATCCTATCCTCTATCTTATCCTATCCTCTATCCTATCCTATCATCTATCCTATCCTATCCTCTATCCTATCCTATCCTCTACCCTATCCTATCCTCTATCCTATCCTATCCTCTATCCTATCCTATCCTCTATCCTATCCTATCGTATCCTCTATCGTATCCTATCCTCTATCCTATCCTATCGCATCCTCTATCGTATCCTATCCTCTATCCTATCCTATCGTATCCTCTATCGTATCCTATCATCTATCCTATCCTATCCTATCCTCTATCGTATCCTATCCTCTATCCTATCCTATCATCTATCCTATCCTATCCTCTATCCTATCCTATCCTCTACCCTATCCTATCCTCTATCCTATCCTATCCTCTATCCTATCCTATCCTCTATCCTATCCTATCCTCTATCCCATCCTATCCTCTATCCTATCCTATCCTATCCTCTATCTTATCCTATCCTCTATCCTATCCTATCATCTATCCTATCCTATCCTCTATCCTATCCTATCCTCTACCCTATCCTATCCTCTATCCTATCCTATCCTCTATCCTATCTTATCCTCTATCCTATCCTATCGTATCCTCTATCGTATCCTATCCTCTATCCTATCCTATCGTATCCTCTATCGTATCCTATCGTATCCTCTATCGTATCCTATCCTCTATCCTATCCTATCGTATCCTCTATCGTATCCTATCCTCTATCTTATCCTATCCTCTATCCTATCCTATCATCTATCCTATCCTATCCTCTATCCTATCCTCTCCTCTATCCTATCCTATCCTCTATCCCATCCTATCCTCTATTCTATCCTATCCTATCCTCTATCTTATCCTATCCTCTATCCTATCCTATCATCTATCCTATCCTATCCTCTATCCTATCCTATCCTCTACCCTATCCTATCCTCTATCCTATCCTATCCTCTATCATATCTTATCCTCTATCCTATCCTATCGTATCCTCTATCGTATCCTATCCTCTATCCTATCCTATCGTATCCTCTATCGTATCCTATCGTATCCTCTATCGTATCCTATCCTCTATCCTATCCTATCGTATCCTCTATCGTATCCTATCCTCTATCTTATCCTATCCTATCATCTATCCTATCCTATCCTCTATCATATCCTATCCCCATTCCTATAATATCATCTGTCCTATCCCATCCTCTATCCTATCCAATCCCCTATCCTATCCTCTATTATATCCTATCCTCTATCCCATCCTATCCTCTATCCTATCCTATCCTATCCTCTATCTTATCCTATCCTCTATCCTATCCTATCATCTATCCTATCCTATCCTCTATCCTATCCTATCCTCTACCCTATCCTATCCTCTATCCTATCCTATCCTGTATCCTATCCTATCCTCTATCCTATCCTATCGTATCCTCTATCGTATCCTATCCTCTATTATATCCTATCGTATCCTCTATCGTATCCTATCCTCTATCCTATCCTATCGTATCCTCTATCGTATCCTATCATCTATCCTATCCTATCCTATCCTCTATCGTATCCTATCCTCTATCCTATCCTATCATCTATCCTATCCTATCCTCTATCCTATCCTATCCTCTACCCTATCCTATCCTCTATCCTATCCTATCCTCTATCCTATCCTATCCTCTATCCTATCCTATCCTCTATCCCATCCTATCCTCTATCCTATCCTATCCTATCCTCTATCTTATCCTATCCTCTGTCCTATCCTATCCTCTATCCTATCCTATCCTCTATCCTATCCTATCCTCTATCCTTTCCTATCCTCTATCCTATCCTATCCTCTATCCTATCCTATCCTCTATACTATCCAATCCTCTATCCTATCATATCCTCTATCTTATCTTATCCTCTATCCTATCCTATCCTCTATCCTATCCTATCCTCTATCCTATCCTATCCTCTATCCTATCCTATCCTCTATCCTATCCTATCCTCTATCATATCCTATCCCCATTCCTATAATATCATCCGTCCTATCCTATCCTCTATCCTATCCAATCCCCTATCCTATCCTCTATCGTATCCTATGCTCTATCCTAACCTATCCTCTATCCTATCCTATCCTCTATCCGATCCTATCCTCTATCCTATCCTATCCTCTATCCTATCCTATCCTCTATCCTATCCTATCCTCTACCCTATCCTATCCTCTATCCTATCCTATCCTCTATCCTATCCTATCCTCTATCATATCCTATCCCCATTCCTATAATATCATCTGTCCTATCCTATCCTCTATCCTATCCAATCCCCTATCCTATCCTCTATTATATCCTATCCTCTATCCCATCCTATCCTCTATCCTATCCTATCCTATCCTCTATCTTATCCTATCCTCTATCCTATCCTATCATCTATCCTATCCTATCCTCTATCCTATCCTATCCTCTACCCTATCCTATCCTCTATCCTATCCTATCCTCTATCCTATCCTATCCTCTATCCTATCCTATCGTATCCTCTATCGTATCCTATCCTCTATCCTATCCTATCGTATCCTCTATCGTATCCTATCCTCTATCCTATCCTATCGTATCCTCTATCGTATCCTATCCTCTATCCTATCCTATCCTATCCTCTATCGTATCCTATCCTCTATCCTATCCTATCATCTATCCTATCCTATCCTCTATCCTGTCCTATCCTCTACCCTATCCTATCCTCTACCCTATCCTATCCTCTATCCTATCCTATCCTCTATCCTATCCTATCCTCTATCCCATCCTATCCTCTATCCTATCCTATCCTATCCTCTATCTTATCCTATCCTCTATCCTATCCTATCCTCTATCCTATCCTATCCTCTATCCTATCCTATCCTCTATCGTATCCTATCCTCTATCCTATCCTATCGTATCCTCTATCGTATCCTATCCTCTATCCTATCCTATCGTATCCTCTATCGTATCCTATCCTCTATCCTATCCTATCCTATCCTCTATCTTATCCTATCCTCTATCCTATCCTATCATCTATCCTATCCTATCCTCTATCCTATCCTATCCTCTACCCTATCCTATCCTATATCCTATCCTATCCTCTATCCTATCCTATCCTCTATCCTATCCTATCCTCTATCCCATCCTATCCTCTATCCTATCCTATCCTATCCTCTATCTTATCCTATCCTCTATCCTATCCTATCATCTATCCTATCCTATCCTCTATCCTATCCTATCCTCTACCCTATCCTATCCTCTATCCTATCCTATCCTCTATCCTATCTTATCCTCTATCCTATCCTATCGTATCCTCTATCGTATCCTATCCTCTATCCTATCCTATCGTATCCTCTATCGTATCCGATCCTCTATCCTATCCTATCGTATCCTCTATCGTATCCTATCCTCTATCTTATCCTATCCTCTATCCTATCCTATCATCTATCCTATCCTATCCTCTATCCTATCCTATCCTCTACCCTATCCTATCCTCTATCCTATCCTATCCTCTATCCTATCCTATCCTCTATCCCATCCTATCCTCTATCCTATCCTATCCTATCATCTATCCTATCCTATCCTCTATCCTATCCTATCCTCAACCCTATCCTATCCTCTATCCTATCCTATCCTCTATCCTATCCTATCCTCTATCCTATCCTATCCTCTATCCCATCCTATCCTCTATCCTATCCTATCCTGTATCCTATCCTATCCTCTATCCTATCCTATCCTCTATCCTATCCTATCCTCTATCCTATCCTATCCTCTATCATATCCTATCCCCATTCCTATAATATCATCTGTCCTATCCTATCCTCTATCCTATCCAATCCCCTATCCTATCCTCTATTATATCCTATCCTCTATCCCATCCTATCCTCTATCCTATCCTATCCTATCCTCTATCTTATCCTATCCTCTATCCTATCCTATCATCTATCCTATCCTATCCTCTATCCTATCCTATCCTCTACCCTATCCTATCCTCTATCCTATCCTATCCTCTATCCTATCCTATCCTCTATCCTATCCTATCGTATCCTCTATCGTATCCTATCCTCTATCCTATCCTATCGTATCCTATATCGTATCCTATCCTCTATCCTATCCTATCGTATCCTCTATCGTATCCTATCCTCTATCCTATCCTATCCTATCCTCTATCTTATCCTATCCTCTATCCTATCCTATCATCTATCCTATCCTATCCTCTATCCTATCCTATCCTCTACCCTATCCTATCCTCTATCCTATCCTATCCTCTATCCTATCCTATCCTCTATCCTATCCTATCCTCTATCCTATCCTATCCTCTATCCTATCCTATCCTCTATCCTATCCTATCCTCTATCCCATCCTATCCTCTATCCTATCCTATCCTATCATCTATCCTATCCTATCCTCTATCCTATCCTATCCTCAACCCTATCCTATCCTCTATCCTATCCTATCCTCTATCCTATCCTATCCTCTATCCTATCCTATCCTCTATCCCATCCTATCCTCTATCCTATCCTATCCTGTATCCTATCCTATCCTCTATCCTATCCTATCCTCTATCCTATCCTATCCTCTATCCTATCCTATCCTCTATCATATCCTATCCCCATTCCTATAATATCATCTGTCCTATCCTATCCTCTATCCTATCCAATCCCCTATCCTATCCTCTATTATATCCTATCCTCTATCCCATCCTATCCTCTATCCTATCCTATCCTATCCTCTATCTTATCCTATCCTCTATCCTATCCTATCATCTATCCTATCCTATCCTCTATCCTATCCTATCCTCTACCCTATCCTATCCTCTATCCTATCCTATCCTCTATCCTATCCTATCCTCTATCCTATCCTATCGTATCCTCTATCGTATCCTATCCTCTATCCTATCCTATCGTATCCTCTATCGTATCCTATCCTCTATCCTATCCTATCGTATCCTCTATCGTATCCTATCCTCTATCCTATCCTATCCTATCCTCTATCTTATCCTATCCTCTATCCTATCCTATCATCTATCCTATCCTATCCTCTATCCTATCCTATCCTCTACCCTATCCTATCCTCTATCCTATCCTATCCTCTATCCTATCCTATCCTCTATCCTATCCTATCCTCTATCCTATCCTATCCTCTATCCTATCCTATCCTCTATCCTATCCTATCCTCTATCCTATCCTATCCTCTATCCTATCCTATCCTCTATCATATCCTATCCCCATTCCTATAATATCATCTGTCCTATCCTATCCTCTATCCTATCCTATCGTATCCTCTATCGTATCCTATCCTCTATCCTATCCTATCGTATCCTCTATCGTATCCTATCCTCTATCCTATCCTATCGTATCCTCTATCGTATCCTATCCTCTATCTTATCCTATCCTCTATCCTATCCTATCATCTATCCTATCCTATCCTCTATCCTATCCTATCCTCTACCCTATCCTATCCTCTATCCTATCCTATCCTCTATCCTATCCTATCCTCTATCCTATCCTATCCTCTATCCCATCCTATCCTCTATCCTATCCTATCCTATCATCTATCCTATCCTATCCTCTATCCTATCCTATCCTCAACCCTATCCTATCCTCTATCCTATCCTATCCTCTATCCTATCCTATCCTCTATCCTATCCTATCCTCTATCCCATCCTATCCTCTATCCTATCCTATCCTCTATCCTATCCTATCCTCTATCCTATCCTATCCTCTATCCTATCCTATCCTCTATCCTATCCTATCCTCTATCATATCCTATCCCCATTCCTATAATATCATCTGTCCTATCCTATCCTCTATCCTATCCAATCCCCTATCCTATCCTCTATTATATCCTATCCTCTATCCCATCCTATCCTCTATCCTATCCTATCCTATCCTCTATCTTATCCTATCCTCTATCCTATCCTATCATCTATCCTATCCTATCCTCTATCCTATCCTATCCTCTACCCTATCCTATCCTCTATCCTATCCTATCCTCTATCCTATCCTATCCTCTATCCTATCCTATCGTATCCTCTATCGTATCCTATCCTCTATCCTATCCTATCCTATCCTCTATCGTATCCTATCCTCTATCCTATCCTATCATCTATCCTATCCTATCCTCTATCCTACCCTATCCTCTACCCTATCCTATCCTCTATCCTATCCTATCCTCTATCCTATCCTATCCTCTATCCTATCCTATCCTCTATCCCATCCTATCCTCTATCCTATCCTATCCTATCCTCTATCTTATCCTATCCTCTATCCTATCCTATCCTCTATCCTATTCTATCCTCTATCCTATCCTATCCTCTACCCTATCCTATCCTCTATCCTATCCTATCCTCTATCCTATCCTATCCTCTATCCTATCCTATCCTCTATCCCATCCTATCCTCTATCCTATCCTATCCTATCCTCTATCTTATCCTATCCTCTATCCTATCCTATCCTCTATCCTATCCTATCCTCTATCCTATCCTATCCTCTATCCTTTCCTATCCTCTATCCTATCCTATCCTCTATCCTATCCTATCCTCTATACTATCCAATCCTCTATCCTATCATATCCTCTATCTTATCTTATCCTCTATCCTATCCTATCCTCTATCCTATCCTATCCTCTATCCTATCCTATCCTCTATCATATCCTATCCCCATTCCTATAATATCATCCGTCCTATCCTATCCTCTATCCTATCCAATCCCCTATCCTATCCTCTATCGTATCCTATGCTCTATCCTAACCTATCCTCTATCCTATCCTATCCTCTATCCGATCCTATCCTCTATCCTATCCTATCCTCTATCCTATACTATCCTCTATACTATCCTATCCTCTATCCTATCCTATCCTCTATCCTATCCTATCCTCTATCCTATACTATCCTCTATACTATCCTATCCTCTATCCTATCCTATCCTCTATCCTATCCTATCCTCTATCCTATCCTATCCTCTATCCTATCCTATCCTCTATCCTATCCTATCCTCTATCCTATCCTATCCTCTATCCTATCCTATCCTCTATCCTATCCTATCCTCTATCCTATTATATCCTATCCTCTATAATATCGTATCCTCCATCATATCCTATCCTCATTCCTATAATATCATCTGTCCTATCCTGTCCTCTATCCTATCCAATCCCCTATCCTATCCTCTATCGTATCCTATGCTCTATCCTATCCTATCCTCTATCCTATCCTATCCTCTATCCTATCCTATCCTCTATCCTATCCTATCCTATCCTCTATCCTAACCTATCCTCTATCCTATCCTATTCTCCATCCTATCCTATTCTATCCTCTACCGTCTCCTATCCTGTATCCGATCCAATCCCCTATCGTCTACCGTATCATATTCTCTATCCTATCCAATCCTCTATCCTATCCGATCCACTATCATATTCTATCCTCTATCCTATCCTATCCTCTATCCTATCCTATCCTCTATCCTATCCTATCCTCTATCCTATCCTATCCTCTATCCTATCCTATCGTATCCTCTATCGTATCCTATCCTCTATCCTATCCTATCGTATCCTCTATCGTATCCTATCCTCTATCCTATCCTATCGTATCCTCTATCGTATCCTATCCTCTATCCTATCCTATCCTATCCTCTATCGTATCCTATCCTCTATCCTATCCTATCATCTATCCTATCCTATCCTCTATCCTGTCCTATCCTCTACCCTATCCTATCCTCTACCCTATCCTATCCTCTATCCTATCCTATCCTCTATCCTATCCTATCCTCTATCCCATCCTATCCTCTATCCTATCCTATCCTATCCTCTATCTTATCCTATCCTCTATCCTATCCTATCCTCTATCCTATCCTATCCTCTATCCTATCCTATCGTATCCTCTATCGTATCCTATCCTCTATCCTATCCTATCGTATCCTCTATCGTATCCTATCCTCTATCCTATCCTATCGTATCCTCTATCGTATCCTATCCTCTATCCTATCCTATCCTATCCTCTATCGTATCCTATCCTCTATCCTATCCTATCATCTATCCTATCCTATCCTCTATCCTGTCCTATCCTCTACCCTATCCTATCCTCTACCCTATCCTATCCTCTATCCCATCCTATCCTCTATCCTATCCTATCCTCTATCCCATCCTATCCTCTATCCTATCCTATCCTATCCTCTATCTTATCCTATCCTCTATCCTATCCTATCATCTATCCTATCCTATCCTCTATCCTATCCTATCCTCTACCCTATCCTATCCTATATCCTATCCTATCCTCTATCCTATCCTATCCTCTATCCTATCCTATCCTCTATCCCATCCTATCCTCTATCCTATCCTATCCTATCCTCTATCTTATCCTATCCTCTATCCTATCCTATCATCTATCCTATCCTATCCTCTATCCTATCCTATCCTCTACCCTATCCTATCCTCTATCCTATCCTATCCTCTATCCTATCTTATCCTCTATCCTATCCTATCGTATCCTCTATCGTATCCTATCCTCTATCCTATCCTATCGTATCCTCTATCGTATCCGATCCTCTATCCTATCCTATCGTATCCTCTATCGTATCCTATCCTCTATCTTATCCTATCCTCTATCCTATCCTATCATCTATCCTATCCTATCCTCTATCCTATCCTATCCTCTACCCTATCCTATCCTCTATCCTATCCTATCCTCTATCCTATCCTATCCTCTATCCCATCCTATCCTCTATCCTATCCTATCCTATCATCTATCCTATCCTATCCTCTATCCTATCCTATCCTCAACCCTATCCTATCCTCTATCCTATCCTATCCTCTATCCTATCCTATCCTCTATCCTATCCTATCCTCTATCCCATCCTATCCTCTATCCTATCCTATCCTGTATCCTATCCTATCCTCTATCCTATCCTATCCTCTATCCTATCCTATCCTCTATCCTATCCTATCCTCTATCATATCCTATCCCCATTCCTATAATATCATCTGTCCTATCCTATCCTCTATCCTATCCAATCCCCTATCCTATCCTCTATTATATCCTATCCTCTATCCCATCCTATCCTCTATCCTATCCTATCCTATCCTCTATCTTATCCTATCCTCTATCCTATCCTATCATCTATCCTATCCTATCCTCTATCCTATCCTATCCTCTACCCTATCCTATCCTCTATCCTATCCTATCCTCTATCCTATCCTATCCTCTATCCTATCCTATCGTATCCTCTATCGTATCCTATCCTCTATCCTATCCTATCGTATCCTCTATCGTATCCTATCCTCTATCCTATCCTATCGTATCCTCTATCGTATCCTATCCTCTATCCTATCCTATCCTATCCTCTATCTTATCCTATCCTCTATCCTATCCTATCATCTATCCTATCCTATCCTCTATCCTATCCTATCCTCTACCCTATCCTATCCTCTATCCTATCCTATCCTCTATCCTATCCTATCCTCTATCCTATCCTATCCTCTATCCTATCCTATCCTCTATCCTATCCTATCCTCTATCCTATCCTATCCTCTATCCCATCCTATCCTCTATCCTATCCTATCCTATCATCTATCCTATCCTATCCTCTATCCTATCCTATCCTCAACCCTATCCTATCCTCTATCCTATCCTATCCTCTATCCTATCCTATCCTCTATCCTATCCTATCCTCTATCCCATCCTATCCTCTATCCTATCCTATCCTGTATCCTATCCTATCCTCTATCCTATCCTATCCTCTATCCTATCCTATCCTCTATCCTATCCTATCCTCTATCATATCCTATCCCCATTCCTATAATATCATCTGTCCTATCCTATCCTCTATCCTATCCAATCCCCTATCCTATCCTCTATTATATCCTATCCTCTATCCCATCCTATCCTCTATCCTATCCTATCCTATCCTCTATCTTATCCTATCCTCTATCCTATCCTATCATCTATCCTATCCTATCCTCTATCCTATCCTATCCTCTACCCTATCCTATCCTCTATCCTATCCTATCCTCTATCCTATCCTATCCTCTATCCTATCCTATCGTATCCTCTATCGTATCCTATCCTCTATCCTATCCTATCGTATCCTCTATCGTATCCTATCCTCTATCCTATCCTATCGTATCCTCTATCGTATCCTATCCTCTATCCTATCCTATCCTATCCTCTATCTTATCCTATCCTCTATCCTATCCTATCATCTATCCTATCCTATCCTCTATCCTATCCTATCCTCTACCCTATCCTATCCTCTATCCTATCCTATCCTCTATCCTATCCTATCCTCTATCCTATCCTATCCTCTATCCTATCCTATCCTCTATCCTATCCTATCCTCTATCCTATCCTATCCTCTATCATATCCTATCCCCATTCCTATAATATCATCTGTCCTATCCTATCCTCTATCCTATCCTATCGTATCCTCTATCGTATCCTATCCTCTATCCTATCCTATCGTATCCTCTATCGTATCCTATCGTATCCTCTATCGTATCCTATCCTCTATCCTATCCTATCGTATCCTCTATCGTATCCTATCCTCTATCTTATCCTATCCTCTATCCTATCCTATCATCTATCCTATGCTATCCTCTATCCTATCCTATCCTCTACCCTATCCTATCCTCTATCCTATCCTATCCTCTATCCTATCCTATCCTCTATCCTATCCTATCCTCTATCCCATCCTATCCTCTATCCTATCCTATCCTATCATCTATCCTATCCTATCCTCTATCCTATCCTATCCTCAACCCTATCCTATCCTCTATCCTATCCTATCCTCTATCCTATCCTATCCTCTATCCTATCCTATCCTCTATCCCATCCTATCCTCTATCCTATCCTATCCTCTATCCTATCCTATCCTCTATCCTATCCTATCCTCTATCCTATCCTATCCTCTATCCTATCCTATCCTCTATCATATCCTATCCCCATTCCTATAATATCATCTGTCCTATCCTATCCTCTATCCTATCCAATCCCCTATCCTATCCTCTATTATATCCTATCCTCTATCCCATCCTATCCTCTATCCTATCCTATCCTATCCTCTATCTTATCCTATCCTCTATCCTATCCTATCATCTATCCTATCCTATCCTCTATCCTATCCTATCCTCTACCCTATCCTATCCTCTATCCTATCCTATCCTCTATCCTATCCTATCCTCTATCCTATCCTATCGTATCCTCTATCGTATCCTATCCTCTATCCTATCCTATCCTATCCTCTATCGTATCCTATCCTCTATCCTATCCTATCATCTATCCTATCCTATCCTCTATCCTACCCTATCCTCTACCCTATCCTATCCTCTATCCTATCCTATCCTCTATCCTATCCTATCCTCTATCCTATCCTATCCTCTATCCCATCCTATCCTCTATCCTATCCTATCCTATCCTATCCTCTATCTTATCCTATCCTCTATCCTATCCTATCCTCTATCCTATTCTATCCTCTATCCTATCCTATCCTCTATCGTATCCTATCCTCTATCCTATCCTATCGTATCCTCTATCGTATCCTATCCTCTATCCTATCCTATCGTATCCTCTATCGTATCCTATCCTCTATCCTATCCTATCCTATCCTCTATCTTATCCTATCCTCTATCCTATCCTATCATCTATCCTATCCTATCCTCTATCCTATCCTATCCTCTACCCTATCCTATCCTCTATCCTATCCTATCCTCTATCCTATCCTATCCTCTATCCTATCCTATCCTCTATCCCATCCTATCCTCTATCCTATCCTATCCTATCCTCTATCTTATCCTATCCTCTATCCTATCCTATCCTCTATCCTATCCTATCCTCTATCCTATCCTATCCTCTATCCTTTCCTATCCTCTATCCTATCCTATCCTCTATCCTATCCTATCCTCTATACTATCCAATCCTCTATCCTATCATATCCTCTATCTTATCTTATCCTCTATCCTATCCTATCCTCTATCCTATCCTATCCTCTATCCTATCCTATCCTCTATCATATCCTATCCCCATTCCTATAATATCATCCGTCCTATCCTATCCTCTATCCTATCCAATCCCCTATCCTATCCTCTATCGTATCCTATGCTCTATCCTAACCTATCCTCTATCCTATCCTATCCTCTATCCGATCCTATCCTCTATCCTATCCTATCCTCTATCCTATACTATCCTCTATACTATCCTATCCTCTATCCTATCCTATCCTCTATCCTATCCTATCCTCTATCCTATACTATCCTCTATACTATCCTATCCTCTATCCTATCCTATCCTCTATCCTATCCTATCCTCTATCCTATCCTATCCTCTATCCTATCCTATCCTCTATCCTATCCTATCCTCTATCCTATCCTATCCTCTATCCTATCCTATCCTCTATCCTATCCTATCCTATCCTCTATAATATCGTATCCTCCATCATATCCTATCCTCATTCCTATAATATCATCTGTCCTATCCTGTCCTCTATCCTATCCAATCCCCTATCCTATCCTCTATCGTATCCTATGCTCTATCCTATCCTATCCTCTATCCTATCCTATCCTCTATCCTATCCTATCCTATCCTCTATCCTAACCTATCCTCTATCCTATCCTATTCTCCATCCTATCCTATTCTATCCTCTACCGTCTCCTATCCTGTATCCGATCCAATCCCCTATCGTCTACCGTATCATATTCTCTATCCTATCCAATCCTCTATCCTATCCGATCCACTATCATATTCTATCCTCTATCCTATCCTATCCTCTATCCTATCCTATCCTCTATCCTATCCTATCCTCTATCCTATCCTATCCTCTATCCTATCCTATCCTCTATCCTATCCTATCGTATCCTCTATCGTATCATATCCTCTATCCTATCCTATCGTATCCTCTATCGTATCCTATCCCCTATCCTATCCTATCGTATCCTCTATCGTATCCTATCCTCTATCCTATCCTATCCTATCCTCTATCATATCCTATCCTCTATCCTATCCTATCATCTATCCTATCCTATCCTCTATCCTATCCTATCCTCTATCCTATCCTATCCTCTATCCTATCCTATCCTCTATCCTATCCTATCCTCTATCCCATCCTATCCTCTATCCTATCCTACCGTCTATCCTATCACATCCACTATCTTATCCTGTCCTCTATAATATCGTATCCTCTATCATATCCTATCCTCATTCCTATAATATCATCTGTCCTATCCTATCCTCTATCCTATCCAATCCCCTATCCTATCCTCTATCGTATCCTATCCTCTATCCTATCCTATCGTATCCTCTATCGTATCCTATCCTCTATCCTATCCTATCGTATCCTCTATCGTATCCTATCCTCTATCCTATCCTATCCTATCCTCTATCTTATCCTATCCTCTATCCTATCCTATCATCTATCCTATCCTATCCTCTATCCTATCCTCTCCTCTACCCTATCCTATCCTCTATCCTATCCTATCCTCTATCCTATCCTATCCTCTATCCTATCCTATCGTCTATCCCATCCTATCCTCTATCCTATCCTATCCTATCCTCTATCTTATCCTATCCTCTATCCTATCCTATCATCTATCCTATCCTATCCTCTATCCTATCCTATCCTCTACCCTATCCTATCCTCTATCCTATCCTATCCTCTATCCTATCCTATCCTCTACCCTATCCTATCCTCTATCCTATCCTATCCTCTATCCTATCCTATCCTCTATCCTATCCTATCCTCTATCCCATCCTATCCTCTATCCTATCCTATCCTATCCTCTATCTTATCCTATCCTCTATCCTATCCTATCCTCTATCCTATCCTATCCTCTATCCTATCCTATCCTCTATCCTATCCTATCCTCTATCCTATCCTATCCTCTATCCTATCCTATCCTCTATCCTATCCTATCCTCTATAATATCGTATCCTCCATCATATCCTATCCTCATTCCTATAATATCATCTGTCCTATCCTATCCTCTATCCTATCCAATCACCTATCCTATCCTCTATCGTATCCTATGCTCTATCCTATCCTATCCTCTATCCTATCCTATCCTCTATCCTATCCTATCCTCTATCCTATCCTATCCTATCCTCTATCCTAACCTATCCTCTATCCTATCCTATTCTCCATCCTATCCTATTCTATCCTCTACCGTCTCCTATCCTGTATCCGATCCAATCCCCTATCGTCTACCGTATCATATTCTCTATCCTATCCAATCCTCTATCCTATCCGATCCACTATCATATCCTATCCTATCCTCTATCCTATCCTATCCTCTATCCTATCCTATCCTCTATCCTATCCTATCCTCTATCCTATCCTATCCTCTATCCTATCCTATCCTCTATCCTATCCTATCCTCTATCCTATCCTATCCTCTATCCTATCCTATCCTCTATCCTATCCTATCCTCTATCATATCCTATCCTCTATCCTATCCTATCGTATCCTCTATCGTATCCTATCCTCTATCCTATCCTATCGTATCCTCTATCGTATCCTATGCTCTATCCTATCCTATCCTCTATCCTATCCTATCCTCTATCCTATCCTATCCTATCCTCTATCCTAACCTATCCTCTATCCTATCCTATTCTCCATCCTATCCTATTCTATCCTCTACCGTCTCCTATCCTGTATCCGATCCAATCCCCTATCGTCTACCGTATCATATTCTCTATCCTATCCAATCCTCTATCCTATCCGATCCACTATCATATCCTATCCTATCCTCTAACATATCCTATCCTCTATCCTATCCTATCATCTATCCTATCCTATCCTCTATCCTATCCTATCCTCTATCCTATCCTATCCTCTATCATATCCTATCCTCTATCCTATCCTATCGTCTATCCTATCACATCCTCTATCTTATCCTGTCCTCCATAATATCGTATCCTCTATCATATCCTATCCTCATTCCTATAATATCATCTGTCCTATCCTATCCTCTATCCTATCCAATCCCCTATCCTATCCTCTATCGTATCCTATGCTCTATCCTATCCTATCCTCTATCCTATCCTATCCTCTATCCTATCCTATCCTCTATCCTGTCCTATCCTATCCTCTATCCTATGCTATCCTCTATCCTATCCTATGCTCTATCCTATCATATCCTCTATCTTATCCTATCCTCTATCCTATCCTATCCTCTATCCTAACCTATCCTCTATGCTATCCTATCCTCTATCATATCCTATCTTCTATCCTATCCTATCCTCTATCCTATCCTATCCTCTATCCTATCCTATCCTCTATCCTATCCTATCGTATCCTCTATCGTATCCTATGCTCTATCCTATCCTATCCTCTATCCTAACCTATCCTCTATCCTATCCTATTCTCCATAGTATCCTATTCTATCCTCTACCGTCTCCTATCCTGTATCCGATCCAATCCCCTATCGTCTACCGTATCATATTCTCTATCCTATCCAATCCTCTATCCTATCCGATCCACTATCATATCCTATCCTATCCTCTATCATATCCTATCCTCTATCCTATCCTATCATCTATCCTATCCTATCCTCTATCCTATCCTATCCTCTATCCTATCCTATCCTCTATCATATCCTATCCTCTATCCTATCCTATCGTCTATCCTATCACATCCTCTATCTTATACTGTCCTCTATAATATCGTATCCTCTATCATATCCTATCCTCATTCCTATAATATCATCTGTCCTATCCTATCCTCTATCCTATCCAATCCCCTATCCTATCCTCTATCGTATCCTATGCTCTATCCTATCCTATCCTCTATCCTATCCTATCCTCTATCCTATCCTATCCTCTATCCTGTCCTATCCTATCCTCTATCCTATGCTATCCTCTATCCTATCCTATGCTCTATCCTATCATATCTTCTATCTTATCCTATCCTCTATCCTATCCTATCCTCTATCCTATCCTATCCTCTATGCTATCCTATCCTCTATCATATCCTATCTTCTATCCTATCCTATCCTCTATCCTATCCTATCCTCTATCCTATCCTATCCTCTATCATATCCTATCGTATCCTCTATCGTATCCTATTCTCTATCCTATCCTATCCTCTATCCTATCCAATCCCCTATCGTATCCTCTATCCGATCTTATCCTCTACCCTATCCTATCCTCTATCCGATCCTATCCTCTATCCTATCCTATCCTCTATCCTATCCTATCCCCTATACTATCCTATCCTCTATCCTATCCTATCCTCTATCCTATCCTATCCTCTATACTATCCTATCCTCTATCCTATCCTATTCTCTATCCTATCCTATCGTATCCTCTGTCCTATCCTATCCTCGATCCTATCCTATCCTCTATCCTATCCTATCGTCTATCCTATCATATCCTCTATCTTATCCTATCCTCTATCCTATCCCCTCCTCTATCCTATCCTATCCTCTATACTATCCTATCCTATCCTCTATCCTATCCTATCCTCTACCCTATCCTATCCTCTATCCTATCCTATCCTCTATCCTATCCTATCCTCTACCCTATCCTATCCTCTATCCTATCCTATCCTCTATCCTATCCTATCCTCTATCCTATCCTATCCTCTATCCCATCCTATCCTCTATCCTATCCTATCCTATCCTCTATCTTATCCTATCCTCTATCCTATCCTATCCTCTATCCTATCCTATCCTCTATCCTATCCTATCCTCTATCCTATCCTATCCTCTATCCTATCCTATCCTCTATCCTATCCTATCCTCTATCCTATCCTATCCTCTATAATATCGTATCCTCCATCATATCCTATCCTCATTCCTATAATATCATCTGTCCTATCCTATCCTCTATCCTATCCAATCACCTATCCTATCCTCTATCGTATCCTATGCTCTATCCTATCCTATCCTCTATCCTATCCTATCCTCTATCCTATCCTATCCTCTATCCTATCCTATCCTATCCTCTATCCTAACCTATCCTCTATCCTATCCTATTCTCCATCCTATCCTATTCTATCCTCTACCGTCTCCTATCCTGTATCCGATCCAATCCCCTATCGTCTACCGTATCATATTCTCTATCCTATCCAATCCTCTATCCTATCCGATCCACTATCATATCCTATCCTATCCTCTATCCTATCCTATCCTCTATCCTATCCTATCCTCTATCCTATCCTATCCTCTATCCTATCCTATCCTCTATCCTATCCTATCCTCTATCCTATCCTATCCTCTATCCTATCCTATCCTCTATCCTATCCTATCCTCTATCCTATCCAATCCCCTATCATATCCTCTATCCGATCCTATCCTCTATCCTATCCTATCCTCTATCCTATCCTATCCTCTACAATATCGTATCCTCTATCATATCCTTTCCTCTTTCCTATAATATCATCTATCCTATCGTATCCTCTATCTTATCCTATCCTCTATACTATCCTATCCTCTATCGTATCCTATCCTCTATCCTATCCTATCCTCTATCATATCCTATCCTCTATCCTCTCCTATCCTCTATCCTATCCTATCCTCTATCCTATCCTACCCTCTATCCTATCCTTTCGTATCCTCTATCGCATCCTATCCTCTATCATATCCTATCCTCTATCCTATCCTATCGTCTATCCTATCATATCCTCTATCTTATCCTATCCTCTATACTATCCTATCCTCTATCGTATCCTATCCTCTATCTTATCCTATCCTCTATCCTATCCTATCGTCTATCCTATCCTATCCTCTATCCTTTCCTATCCTCTATCCTATCCTATCCTCTATCCTATCCTTTCCTCTATCCTATCCAATCCCCTATCATATCCTCTATCCGAACCTATCCTCTATCCTATCCTATCCTCTATCCTATCCTATCCTCTATCCTATCCTATCCTCTATCTTATCCTATCCTCTATCCTATCCAATCCTCTATCCTATCCTCTATCCGATCCTATCTTCTATCCTATCCTATCCTCTATCATATCCTATCCTCTATCCTATCCTATCCTCTATCCTATCTTATCCTCTATCTTATCCTATCCTCTATCCTATCCTATCATCTATCCTATCCTATCTTCTATCCTATCCTATCCTCTATCATATCCTATCCTCTATCCTATCCTATCCTCTATCCTATCCTATCCTCTATCCTATCCTATCCTCTATCCTATCCTATCCTCTACAATATCGTATCCTCTATCATATCCTTTCCTCTTTCCTATAAAATCATCTTTCCTATCGTATCCTCTATCTTATCCTATCCTCTATCCTATCCTATCATCTATCCTTTCCTATCCTCTATCCTATCCTATCCTCTATCCTATCCTTTCCTCTATCCTATCCAATCCCCTATCATATCCTCTATCCGATCCTATCCTCTATCCTATCCTATCCTCTATCCTATCCTATCCTCTATCCTATCCTATCCTCTATCTTATCCTATCCTCTATCCTATCCAATCCTCTATCCTATCCTCTATCCGATCCTATCTTCTATCCTATCCTATCCTCTATCATATCCTATCCTCTATCCTATCTTATCCTCTATCCTATCCTATCCTCTATCTTATCCTATCCTCTATCCTATCCAATCCTCTATCCTATCCTCTATCCGATCCTATCTTCTATCCTATCCTATCCTCTATCATATCCTATCCTCTATCCTATCCTATCCTCTATCCTATCCTATCCTCTACAATATCGTATCCTCTATCATATCCTTTCCTCTTTCCTATAAAATCATCTATCCTATCGTATCCTCTATCTTATCCTATCCTCTATCCTATCCTATCATCTATCCTTTCCTATCCTCTATCCTATCCTATCCTCTATCCTATCCTTTCCTCTATCCTATCCAATCCCCTATCATATCCTCTATCCGATCCTATCCTCTATCCTATCCTATCCTCTATCCTATCCTATCCTCTATCCTATCCTATCCTCTATCTTATCCTATCCTCTATCCTATCCAATCCTCTATCCTATCCTCTATCCGATCCTATCTTCTATCCTATCCTATCCTCTATCATATCCTATCCTCTATCCTATCCTATCCTCTATCCTATCTTATCCTCTATCTTATCCTATCCTCTATCCTATCCTATCATCTATCCTATCCTATCTTCTATCCTATCCTATCCTCTATCATATCCTATCCTCTATCCTATCCTATCCTCTATCCTATCCTATCCTCTATCCTATCCTATCCTCTATCCTATCCTATCCTCTATCCTATCCTATCCTCTATCCTATCCTATCCTCTATCTTATCCTATCCTCTATCCTGTCCTATCATCTATCCTGTCCTATCCTCTATCCTATCCTATCCTCTATCATATCCTATCCTCTATCATATCCTATCCTCTATCCTATCCTATCCTCTATCCTATCCTATCCTCTATCCTATCCTATCGTATCCTCTATCGTATCCTATCCTCTATCCTATCCTATCGTATCCTCTATCGTACCCTATCCTCTATCCTATCCTATCCTCTATCCTATCCAATCCCCTATCCTATCCTCTATCCTAACCTATCCTCTATCTTATCCTATCCTCTATCCTATCCTATCATCTATCCTATCCTATCCTCTATCCTATCCTATCCTCTACCCTATCCTATCCTCTATCCTATCCTATCCTCTATCCTATCCTATCCTCTATGCTATCCTATCCTCTATCCCATCCTATCCTCTATCCTATCCTATCCTCTATCCTATCCTATCCTCTATCCTATCCTATCCTCTATCCTATCCTATCCTCTACAATATCGTATCCTCTATCATATCCTTACCTCTTTCCTATAATATCATCTATCCTATCCTATCCTCTATCTTCTCCTATCCTCTATCCTATCCTATCATCTATCCTATCCTATCCTCTATCCTATCCTATCCTCTATCCTATCCTATCCTCTATCATATCCTATCCTCTATCCTATCAAATCCTCTATCCTATCTTATCCTCTATCTTATCCTATCCTCTATCCTATCCTATCCTCTATCCTATCCTATCGTACCCTCTATCGTATCCTATCCTCTATCCTATCCTATCCTATCAGCTATACTATCCTATCCTCTATCCTATCCTATCCTCTATCCTATCCTATCCTCTATCCTATCCTATCCTTTATAATATCCTATCCTCTATCCTATCCTATCCTCTATACTATCCTATCCTCTATCCTATCCTATCCTCTATCCTATCCTATCCTCTACAATATCGTATCCTCTATCATATCCTTTCCTCTTTCCTATAAAATCATCTATCCTATCGTATCCTCTATCTTATCCTATCCTCTATCCTATCCTATCATCTATCCTTTCCTATCCTCTATCCTATCCTAACCTCTATCCTATCCATTCCTCTATCCTATCCAATCCCCTATCATATCCTCTATCCGATCCTATCCTCTATCCTATCCTATCCTCTATCCTATCCTATCCTCTATCCTATCCTATCCTCTATCTTATCCTATCCTCTATCCTATCCAATCCTCTATCCTATCCTCTATCCGATCCTATCTTCTATCCTATCCTATCCACTATCATATCCTATCCTCTATCCTATCCTATCCTCTATCCTATCTTATCCTCTATCCTATCCTATCCTCTATCTTATCCTATCCTCTATCCTATCCAATCCTCTATCCTATCCTCTATCCGATCCTATCTTCTATCCTATCCTATCCTCTATCATATCCTATTCTCTATCCTATCCTATCCTCTATCCTATCCTATCCTCTACAATATCGTATCCTCTATCATATCCTTTCCTCTTTCCTATAAAATCATCTATCCTATCGTATCCTCTATCTTATCCTATCCTCTATCCTATCCTATCATCTATCCTTTCCTATCCTCTATCCTATCCTATCCTCTATCCTATCCTTTCCTCTATCCTATCCAATCCCCTATCATATCCTCTATCCTATCCTATCCTCTATCCTATCCTATCCTCTATCCTATCCTATCCTCTATCCTATCCTATCCTCTATCTTATCCTATCCTCTATCCTGTCCTATCATCTATCCTGTCCTATCCTCTATCCTATCCTATCCTCTATCATATCCTATCCTCTATCATATCGTATCCTCTATCCTATCCTAACCTCTATCCTATACTATCCTCTATCCTATCCTATCGTATCCTCTATCGTATCCTATCCTCTATCCTATCCTATCCTCTATCCTATACTATCCTCTATCCTATCCTATCGTATCCTCTATCGTATCCTATCCTCTATCCTATCCTATCGTATCCTCTATCGTACCCTATCCTCTATCCTATCCTATCCTCTATTCTATCCAATCCCCTATCCTATCCTCTATCCTAACCTATCCTCTATCTTATCCTATCCTCTATCCTATCCTATCATCTATCCTATCCTATCCTCTATCCTATCCTATCCTCTACCCTATCCTATCCTCTATCCTATCCTATCCTCTATCCTATCCTATCCTCTATGCTATCCTATCCTGTATCCCATCCTATCCTCTATCCTATCCTATCCTCTATCCTATCCTATCCTCTATCCTATCCTATCCTCTATCATATCCTATCCTCTATCCTATCAAATCCTCTATCCTATCTTATCCTCTATCTTATCCTATCCTCTATCCTATCCTATCCTCTATCCTATCCTATCGTACCCTCTATCGTATCCTATCCTCTATCCTATCCTATCCTATCAGCTATACTATCCTATCCTCTATCCTATCCTATCCTCTATCCTATCCTATCCTCTATCCTATCCTATCCTTTATAATATCCTATCCTCTATCCTATCCTATCCTCTATACTATCCTATCCTCTATCCTATCCTATCCTCTATCCTATCCTATCCTCTACAATATCGTATCCTCTATCATATCCTTTCCTCTTTCCTATAAAATCATCTATCCTATCGTATCCTCTATCTTATCCTATCCTCTATCCTATCCTATCATCTATCCTTTCCTATCCTCTATCCTATCCTAACCTCTATCCTATCCTTTCCTCTATCCTATCCAATCCCCTATCATATCCTCTATCCGATCCTATCCTCTATCCTATCCTATCCTCTATCCTATCCTATCCTCTATCCTATCCTATCCTCTATCTTATCCTATCCTCTATCCTATCCAATCCTCTATCCTATCCTCTATCCGATCCTATCTTCTATCCTATCCTATCCTCTATCATATCCTATCCTCTATCCTATCCTATCCTCTATCCTATCTTATCCTCTATCCTATCCTATCCTCTATCTTATCCTATCCTCTATCCTATCCAATCCTCTATCCTATCCTCTATCCGATCCTATCTTCTATCCTATCCTATCCTCTATCATATCCTATTCTCTATCCTATCCTATCCTCTATCCTATCCTATCCTCTACAATATCGTATCCTCTATCATATCCTTTCCTCTTTCCTATAAAATCATCTATCCTATCGTATCCTCTATCTTATCCTATCCTCTATCCTATCCTATCATCTATCCTTTCCTATCCTCTATCCTATCCTATCCTCTATCCTATCCTTTCCTCTATCCTATCCAATCCCCTATCATATCCTCTATCCTATCCTATCCTCTATCCTATCCTATCCTCTATCCTATCCTATCCTCTATCCTATCCTATCCTCTATCTTATCCTATCCTCTATCCTGTCCTATCATCTATCCTGTCCTATCCTCTATCCTATCCTATCCTCTATCATATCCTATCCTCTATCATATCGTATCCTCTATCCTATCCTATCCTCTATCCTATACTATCCTCTATCCTATCCTATCGTATCCTCTATCGTATCCTATCCTCTATCCTATCCTATCGTATCCTCTATCGTACCCTATCCTCTATCCTATCCTATCCTCTATCCTATCCAATCCCCTATCCTATCCTCTATCCTAACCTATCCTCTATCTTATCCTATCCTCTATCCTATCCTATCATCTATCCTATCCTATCCTCTATCCTATCCTATCCTCTACCCTATCCTATCCTCTATCCTATCCTATCCTCTATCCTATCCTATCCTCTATGCTATCCTATCCTCTATCCCATCCTATCCTCTATCCTATCCTATCCTCTATCCTATCCTATCCTCTAACCTATCCTATCCTATATCCTATCCTATCCTCTACAATATCGTATCCTCTATCATATCCTTACCTCTTTCCTATAATATCATCTATCCTATCCTATCCTCTATCTTCTCCTATCCTCTATCCTATCCTATCCTCTATCCTATCCTATCCTCTACCCTATCCTATCCTCTATCCTATCCTATCCTCTATCCTATCCTATCCTCTATGCTATCCTATCCTGTATCCCATCCTATCCTCTATCCTATCCTATCCTCTATCCTATCCTATCCTCTATCCTATCCTATCCTCTATCATATCCTATCCTCTATCCTATCAAATCCTCTATCCTATCTTATCCTCTATCTTATCCTATCCTCTATCCTATCCTATCCTCTATCCTATCCTATCGTACCCTCTATCGTATCCTATCCTCTATCCTATCCTATCCTATCAGCTATACTATCCTATCCTCTATCCTATCCTATCCTCTATCCTATCCTATCCTCTATCCTATCCTATCCTTTATAATATCCTATCCTCTATCCTATCCTATCCTCTATACTATCCTATCCTCTATCCTATCCTATCCTCTATCCTATCCTATCCTCTACAATATCGTATCCTCTATCATATCCTTTCCTCTTTCCTATAAAATCATCTATCCTATCGTATCCTCTATCTTATCCTATCCTCTATCCTATCCTATCATCTATCCTTTCCTATCCTCTATCCTATCCTATCCTCTATCCTATCCTTTCCTCTATCCTATCCAATCCCCTATCATATCCTCTATCCGATCCTATCCTCTATCCTATCCTATCCTCTATCCTATCCTATCCTCTATCCTATCCTATCCTCTATCTTATCCTATCCTCTATCCTATCCAATCCTCTATCCTATCCTCTATCCGATCCTATCTTCTATCCTATCCTATCCTCTATCATATCCTATCCTCTATCCTATCCTATCCTCTATCCTATCTTATCCTCTATCCTATCCTATCCTCTATCTTATCCTATCCTCTATCCTATCCAATCCTCTATCCTATCCTCTATCCGATCCTATCTTCTATCCTATCCTATCCTCTATCATATCCTATTCTCTATCCTATCCTATCCTCTATCCTATCCTATCCTCTACAATATCGTATCCTCTATCATATCCTTTCGTCTTTCCTATAAAATCATCTATCCTATCGTATCCTCTATCTTATCCTATCCTCTATCCTATCCTATCATCTATCCTTTCCTATCCTCTATCCTATCCTATCCTCTATCCTATCCTTTCCTCTATCCTATCCAATCCCCTATCATATCCTCTATCCTATCCTATCCTCTATCCTATCCTATCCTCTATCCTATCCTATCCTCTATCCTATCCTATCCTCTATCTTCTCCTATCCTCTATCCTATCCTATCCTCTATCCTATCCTATCCTCTACCCTATCCTATCCTCTATCCTATCCTATCCTCTATCCTATCCTATCCTCTATGCTATCCTATCCTGTATCCCATCCTATCCTCTATCCTATCCTATCCTCTATCCTATCCTATCCTCTATCCTATCCTATCCTCTATCATATCCTATCCTCTATCCTATCAAATCCTCTATCCTATCTTATCCTCTATCTTATCCTATCCTCTATCCTATCCTATCCTCTATCCTATCCTATCGTACCCTCTATCGTATCCTATCCTCTATCCTATCCTATCCTATCAGCTATACTATCCTATCCTCTATCCTATCCTATCCTCTATCCTATCCTATCCTCTATCCTATCCTATCCTTTATAATATCCTATCCTCTATCCTATCCTATCCTCTATACTATCCTATCCTCTATCCTATCCTATCCTCTATCCTATCCTATCCTCTACAATATCGTATCCTCTATCATATCCTTTCCTCTTTCCTATAAAATCATCTATCCTATCGTATCCTCTATCTTATCCTATCCTCTATCCTATCCTATCATCTATCCTTTCCTATCCTCTATCCTATCCTATCCTCTATCCTATCCTTTCCTCTATCCTATCCAATCCCCTATCATATCCTCTATCCGATCCTATCCTCTATCCTATCCTATCCTCTATCCTATCCTATCCTCTATCCTATCCTATCCTCTATCCTATCCTATCCTCTATCCTATCCAATCCTCTATCCTATCCTCTATCCGATCCTATCTTCTATCCTATCCTATCCTCTATCATATCCTATTCTCTATCCTATCCTATCCTCTATCCTATCCTATCCTCTACAATATCGTATCCTCTATCATATCCTTTCGTCTTTCCTATAAAATCATCTATCCTATCGTATCCTCTATCTTATCCTATCCTCTATCCTATCCTATCATCTATCCTTTCCTATCCTCTATCCTATCCAATCCTCTATCCTATCCTCTATCCGATCCTATCTTCTATCCTATCCTATCCTCTATCATATCCTATTCTCTATCCTATCCTATCCTCTATCCTATCCTATCCTCTACAATATCGTATCCTCTATCATATCCTTTCGTCTTTCCTATAAAATCATCTATCCTATCGTATCCTCTATCTTATCCTATCCTCTATCCTATCCTATCATCTATCCTTTCCTATCCTCTATCCTATCCTATCCTCTATCCTATCCTTTCCTCTATCCTATCCAATCCCCTATCCTATCCTCTATCCTATCCTATCGTATCCTCTATCGTACCCTATCCTCTATCCTATCCTATCCTCTATCCTATCCAATCCCCTATCCTATCCTCTATCCTAACCTATCCTCTATCTTATCCTATCCTCTATCCTATCCTATCATCTATCCTATCCTATCCTCTATCCTATCCTATCCTCTACCCTATCCTATCCTCTATCCTATCCTATCCTCTATCCTATCCTATCCTCTATCCTATCCTATCCTCTATCCTATCCTATCCTCTATCCTATCCTATCCTCTACAATATCGTATCCTCTATCATATCCTTTCCTCTTTCCTATAATATCATCTATCCTATCCTATCCTCTATCTTATCCTATCCTCTATCCTATCCTATCATCTATCCTATCCTATCCTCTATCCTATCCTATCCTCTATCCTATCCTATCCTCTATCTTATCCTATCCTCTATCCTATCCTATCATCTATCCTATCCTATCCTCTATCCTATCCTATCCTCTATCATATCCTATCCTCTATCATATCCTATCCTCTATCCTATCCTATCCTCTATCCTATCCTATCCTCTATCCTATCCTATCGTATCCTCTATCGTATCCTATCCTCTATCCTATCCTATCGTATCCTCTATCGTATCCTATCCTATCGTATCCTCTATCGTATCCTATCCTCTATCCTATCCTATCCTCTATCCTATCCAATCCCCTATCCTATCCTCTATCCTAACCTATCCTCTATCTTATCCTATCCTCTATCCTATCCTATCATCTATCCTATCCTATCCTCTATCCTATCCTATCCTCTACACTATCCTATCCTCTATCCTATCCTATCCTCTATCCTATCCTATCCTCTATCCTATCCTATCCTGTATCATATCCTTTCCTCTTTCCTATAATATCATCTATCCTATCCTATCCTCTATCTTATCCTATCCTCTATCCTATCCTATCATCTATCCTATACTATCCTCTATCCTATCCTATCCTCTATCCTATCCTATCCTCTATCCTATCCAATCCCCTATCCTATCCTCTATCCTAACCTATCCTCTATCTTATCCTATCCTCTATCCTATCCTATCATCTATCCTATCCTATCCTCTATCCTATCCTATCCTCTACCCTATCCTATCCTCTATCCTATCCTATCCTCTATCCTATCCTATCCTCTATCCTATCCTATCCTCTATCATATCCTTTCCTCTTTCCTATAATATCATCTATCCTATCCTATCCTCTATCTTATCCTATCCTCTATCCTATCCTATCCTCTATGCTATCCTATCCTCTATCATATCCTATCTTCTATCCTATCCTATCCTCTATCCTATCCTATCCTCTATCCTATCCTATCCTCTATCCTATCCTATCGTATCCTCTATCGTATCCTATGCTCTATCCTATCCTATCCTCTATCCTATCCTATCCTCTATCCTATCCTATCCTATCCTCTATCCTAACCTATCCTCTATCCTATCCTATTCTCCATAGTATCCTATTCTATCCTCTACCGTCTCCTATCCTGTATCCGATCCAATCCCCTATCGTCTACCGTATCATATTCTCTATCCTATCCAATCCTCTATCCTATCCGATCCACTATCATATCCTATCCTATCCTCTATCATATCCTATCCTCTATCCTATCCTATCATCTATCCTATCCTATCCTCTATCCTATCCTATCCTCTATCCTATCCTATCCTCTATAATATCGTATCCTCTATCATATCCTTTCCTCTTTCCTATAATATCATCTATCCTATCCTATCCTCTATCTTATCCTATCCTCTATCCTATCCTATCATCTATCCTATCCTATCCTCTATCCTATCCTACCCTCTATCCTATCCTATCCTCTATCATATCCTATCCTCTATCCCATCCTATCCTCTATCCTATCGTATCCTCTGTCCTATCCTATCCTCGATCCTATCCTATCCTCTATCCTATCCTATCGTCTATCCTATCATATCCTCTATCTTATCCTATCCTCTATCCTATCCCCTCCTCTATCCTATCCTATCCTCTATACTATCCTATCCTATCCTCTATCCTATCCTATCCTCATTCCTATAATATCATCTGTCCTATCCTATCCTCTATCCTATCCAATCCCCTATCCTATCCTCTATCCTATCCTATGCTCTATCCTATCATATCCTCTATCCTATCCTATCCTCTATCCTATCCTATCCTCTATCCTATCCTATCCTCTATCCTATCCTATCGTATCCTCTATCGTATCCTATGCTCTATCCTATCCTATCCTCTATCCTATCCTATCCTCTATCCTATCCTATCCTCTATCCTATCCTATCCTATCCTCTATCCTAACCTATCCTCTATCCTATCCTATTCTCCATAGTATCCTATTCTATCCTCTACCGTCTCCTATCCTGTATCCGATCCAATCCCCTATCGTCTACCGTATCATATTCTCTATCCTATCCAATCCTCTATCCTATCCGATCCACTATCATATCCTATCCTATCCTCTATCATATCCTATCCTCTATCATATCCTATCCTCTATCCTATCCTATCCTCTATCCTATCCTATCCTCTATCCTATCCTATCGTATCCTCTATGGTATCCTATCCTCTATCCTATCCTATCGTATCCTCTATAATATCCTATCCTCTATCCTATCCTATCGTATCCTCTATCGTATCCTATCCTATCGTATCCTCTATCGTATCCTATCCTCTATCCTATCCTATCCTCTATCCTATCCAATCCCCTATCCTATCCTCTATCCTAACCTATCCTCTATCTTATCCTATCCTCTATCCTATCCTATCATCTATCCTATCCTATCCTCTATCCTATCCTATCCTCTACCCTATCCTATCCTCTATCCTATCCTATCCTCTATCCTATCCTATCCTCTATCCTATCCTATCCTGTATCATATCCTTTCCTCTTTCCTATAATATCATCTATCCTATCCTATCCTCTATCTTATCCTATCCTCTATCCTATCCTATCATCTATCCTATAATATCCTCTATCCTATCCTATCCTCTATCCTATCCTATCCTCTATCCTATCCAATCCCCTATCCTATCCTCTATCCTAACCTATCCTCTATCTTATCCTATCCTCTATCCTATCCTATCATCTATCCTATCCTATCCTCTATCCTATCCTATCCTCTACCCTATCCTATCCTCTATCCTATCCTATCCTCTATCCTATCCTATCCTCTATCATATCCTTTCCTCTTTCCTATAATATCATCTATCCTATCCTATCCTCTATCTTATCCTATCCTCTATCCTATCCTATCCTCTATGCTATCCTATCCTCTATCATATCCTATCTTCTATCCTATCCTATCCTCTATCCTATCCTATCCTCTATCCTATCCTATCCTCTATCCTATCCTATCGTATCCTCTATCGTATCCTATGCTCTATCCTATCCTATCCTCTATCCTATCCTATCCTCTATCCTATCCTATCCTATCCTCTATCCTAACCTATCCTCTATCCTATCCTATTCTCCATAGTATCCTATTCTATCCTCTACCGTCTCCTATCCTGTATCCGATCCAATCCCCTATCGTCTACCGTATCATATTCTCTATCCTATCCAATCCTCTATCCTATCCGATCCACTATCATATCCTATCCTATCCTCTATCATATCCTATCCTCTATCCTATCCTATCATCTATCCTATCCTATCCTCTATCCTATCCTATCCTCTATCCTATCCTATCCTCTATAATATCGTATCCTCTATCATATCCTTTCCTCTTTCCTATAATATCATCTATCCTATCCTATCCTCTATCTTATCCTATCCTCTATCCTATCCTATCATCTATCCTATCCTATCCTCTATCCTATCCTACCCTCTATCCTATCCTATCCTCTATCATATCCTATCCTCTATCCCATCCTATCCTCTATCCTATCTTATCCTCTATCTTATCCTATCCTCTATCCTATCCTATCCTCTATCCTATCCTATCCTCTATCCTATCCTATCCTCTATCATATCCTATCCTCTATCCTATTCTATCCTCTATCCTATCCTATCCTCTATCCTATCCTATCCTCTATCCTATCCTATCCTATCGTATCCTCTGTCCTATCCTATCCTCGATCCTATCCTATCCTCTATCGTATCCTATCGTCTATTCTATCATATCCTCTATCTTATCCTATCCTCTATACTATCCTATCCTCTATCCTATCCTATCCTCTATCCTATCCTATCCTTTATCCTGTCTCCTATCCTATCCTCTATCCTATGCTATCCTCTATCCTATGCTATCCTCTATCCTATCCTATGCTCTATCCTATCATATCCTCTATCTTATCCTATCCTCTATCCTATCCTATCCTCTATCCTATCCTATCCTCTATCCTATCCTATCCTCTATCCTATCCTATCCTCTATAATATCGTATCCTCTATAATATCCTATCCTCATTCCTATAATATCATCTGTCCTATCCTATCCTCTATCCTATCCAATCCCCTATCCTATCCTCTATCGTATCCTATGCTCTATCCTATCCTATCCTCTATCCTATCCTATCCTCTATCATATCCTATCCTCTATCCTATTCTATCCTCTATCCTATCCTATCCTCTATCCTATCCTATCCTCTATCCTATCCTATTCTCTATCCTATCCTATCGTATCCTGTGTCCTATCCTATCCTCGATCCTATCCTATCCTCTATCGTATCCTATCGTCTATCCTATCATATCCTCTATCTTATCCTATCCTCTATACTATCCTATCCTCTATCCTATCCTATCCTCTATCATATCCTATCCTCTATCCTCTACTATCCTCTATCCTATCCTATCCTCTATCCTATCCTACCCTCTATCCTATCCTTTCGTATCCTCTATCGCATCCTATCCTCTATCCTATCCTATCCTCTATAATATCGTATCCTCTATAATATCCTATCCTCATTCCTATAATATCATCTGTCCTATCCTATCCTCTATCCTATCCAATCCCCTATCCTATCCTCTATCGTATCCTATGCTCTATCCTATCCTATCCTCTATCCTATCCTATCCTCTATCCTATCCTATCCTCTATCCTATCCTATCCTCTATCCTATCCTATCCTCTATCCTATCCTATCCTCTATAATATCGTATCCTCTATAATATCCTATCCTCATTCCTATAATATCATCTGTCCTATCCTATCCTCTATCCTATCCAATCCCCTATCCTATCCTCTATCGTATCCTATGCTCTATCCTATCCTATCCTCTATCCTATCCTATCCTCTATCATATCCTATCCTCTATCCTATTCTATCCTCTATCCTATCCTATCCTCTATCCTATCCTATCCTCTATCCTATCCTATTCTCTATCCTATCATATCGTATCCTGTGTCCTATCCTATCCTCGATCCTATCCTATCCTCTATCGTATCCTATCGTCTATCCTATCATATCCTCTATCTTATCCTATCCTCTATACTATCCTATCCTCTATCCTATCCTATCCTCTATCATATCCTATCCTCTATCCTCTACTATCCTCTATCCTATCCTATCCTCTATCCTATCCTACCCTCTATCCTATCCTTTCGTATCCTCTATCGCATTCTATCCTCTATCCTATCCTATCCTTTTCCCTATCCTATCCTCTATCCTATCCTATCCTCTATCCTATCCTATCCTCTATCCTATCCTATCCTCTATCCCATCCTATCCTCTATCTTATCCTATCCTCTATCCTATCCTATCGTCTATCCTACCCTATCCTCTATCCTTTCCTATCTTCTATCCTATCCTATCCTCTATCATATCCTATCCTCTTTCCTATCCTATCCTCTATCCTATCCTATCCTCTATCCTATCCTATCCTCTACAATATCGTATCCTCTATCATATCCTTTCCTCTTTCCTATAATATCATCTATCCTATCGTATCCTCTATCTTATCCTATCCTCTATCCTATCCTATCATCTATCCTATCCTATCCTCTATCCTATCCTATCCTCTATCCTATCCTATCCTCTATCATTACCTATCCTCTATCCTATCCTATCGTCTATCCTATCATATCCTCTATCTTATCCTATCCTCTACCCTATCCTATCCTCTATCCTATCCTATCCTCTATCCTATCCTATCCTCTATCCTATCCTATCCTCTATCCCATCCTATCCTCTATCTTATCCTATCCTCTATCCTATCCTATCGTCTATCCTATCCTATCCTCTATCCTTTCCTATCCTCTATCCTATCCTATCCTCTATCCTATCCTTTCCTCTATCCTATCCAATCCCCTATCATATCCTCTATCCGATCCTATCCTCTATCCTATCCTATCCTCTATAATATCCTATCCTCTATCCTATCCTATCCTCTATCTTATCCTATCCTCTATCCTATCCAATCCTCTATCCTATCCTCTATCCGATCCTATCTTCTATCCTATCCTATCCTCTATCATATCCTATCCTCTATCCTATCTTATCCTCTATCTTATCCTATCCTCTATCCTATCCTATCATCTATCCTATCCTATCTTCTATCCTATCCTATCCTCTATCATATCCTATCCTCTATCCTATCCTATCCTCTATCCTATCCTATCCTCTATAATATCGTATCCTCTATAATATCCTATCCTCATTCCTATAATATCATCTGTCCTATCCTATCCTCTATCCTATCCAATCCCCTATCCTATCCTCTATCGTATCCTATGCTCTATCCTATCCTATCCTCTATCCTATCCTATCCTCTATCATATCCTATCCTCTATCCTATTCTATCCTCTATCCTATCCTATCCTCTATCCTATCCTATCCTCTATCCTATCCTATTCTCTATCCTATCCTATCGTATCCTGTGTCCTATCCTATCCTCGATCCTATCCTATCCTCTATCGTATCCTATCGTCTATCCTATCATATCCTCTATCTTATCCTATCCTCTATACTATCCTATCCTCTATCCTATCCTATCCTCTATCCTATCCTATCCTCTATCCTATCCTATCCTATCCTCTATCCTAACCTATCCTCTATCCTATCCTATTCTCCATAGTATCCTATTCTATCCTCTACCGTCTCCTATCCTGTATCCGATCCAATCCCCTATCGTCTACCGTATCATATTCTCTATCCTATCCAATCCTCTATCCTATCCGATCCACTATCATATCCTATCCTATCCTCTATCATATCCTATCCTCTATCATATCCTATCCTCTATCCTATCCTATCCTCTATCCTATCCTATCCTCTATCCTATCCTATCGTATCCTCTATGGTATCCTATCCTCTATCCTATCCTATCGTATCCTCTATCGTATCCTATCCTCTATCCTATCCTATCGTATCCTCTATCGTATCCTATCCTATCGTATCCTCTATCGTATCCTATCCTCTATCCTATCCTATCCTCTATCCTATCCAATCCCCTATCCTATCCTCTATCCTAACCTATCCTCTATCTTATCCTATCCTCTATCCTATCCTATCATCTATCCTATCCTATCCTCTATCCTATCCTATCCTCTACCCTATCCTATCCTCTATCCTATCCTATCCTCTATCCTATCCTATCCTCTATCCTATCCTATCCTGTATCATATCCTTTCCTCTTTCCTATAATATCATCTATCCTATCCTATCCTCTATCTTATCCTATCCTCTATCCTATCCTATCATCTATCCTATACTATCCTCTATCCTATCCTATCCTCTATCCTATCCTATCCTCTATCCTATCCAATCCCCTATCCTATCCTCTATCCTAACCTATCCTCTATCTTATCCTATCCTCTATCCTATCCTATCATCTATCCTATCCTATCCTCTATCCTATCCTATCCTCTACCCTATCCTATCCTCTATCCTATCCTATCCTCTATCCTATCCTATCCTCTATCCTATCCTATCCTCTATCATATCCTTTCCTCTTTCCTATAATATCATCTATCCTATCCTATCCTCTATCTTATCCTATCCTCTATCCTATCCTATCCTCTATGCTATCCTATCCTCTATCATATCCTATCTTCTATCCTATCCTATCCTCTATCCTATCCTATCCTCTATCCTATCCTATCCTCTATCCTATCCTATCGTATCCTCTATCGTATCCTATGCTCTATCCTATCCTATCCTCTATCCTATCCTATCCTCTATCCTATCCTATCCTATCCTCTATCCTAACCTATCCTCTATCCTATCCTATTCTCCATAGTATCCTATTCTATCCTCTACCGTCTCCTATCCTGTATCCGATCCAATCCCCTATCGTCTACCGTATCATATTCTCTATCCTATCCAATCCTCTATCCTATCCGATCCACTATCATATCCTATCCTATCCTCTATCATATCCTATCCTCTATCCTATCCTATCATCTATCCTATCCTATCCTCTATCCTATCCTATCCTCTATCCTATCCTATCCTCTATAATATCGTATCCTCTATCATATCCTTTCCTCTTTCCTATAATATCATCTATCCTATCCTATCCTCTATCTTATCCTATCCTCTATCCTATCCTATCATCTATCCTATCCTATCCTCTATCCTATCCTACCCTCTATCCTATCCTATCCTCTATCATATCCTATCCTCTATCCCATCCTATCCTCTATCCTATCTTATCCTCTATCTTATCCTATCCTCTATCCTATCCTATCATCTATCCTATCCTATCCTCTATCCTATCCTATCCTCTATCCTATCCTATCCCCTATACTATCCTATCCTCTATCCTATCCTATCCTCTATCCTATCCTATCCTCTATACTATCCTATCCTCTATCCTATCCTATTCTCTATCCTATCCTATCGTATCCTCTGTCCTATCCTATCCTCGATCCTATCCTATCCTCTATCCTATCCTATCGTCTATCCTATCATATCCTCTATCTTATCCTATCCTTTATCCTATCCCCTCCTCTATCCTATCCTATCCTCTATACTATCCTATCCTATCCTCTATCCTATCCTATCCTCATTCCTATAATATCATCTGTCCTATCCTATCCTCTATCCTATCCAATCCCCTATCCTATCCTCTATCCTATCCTATGCTCTATCCTATCATATCCTCTATCCTATCCTATCCTCTATCCTATCCTATCCTCTATCCTATCCTATCCTCTATCCTATCCTATCCTCTATCATATCCTATCCTCTATCCTATTCTATCCTCTATCCTATCCTATCCTCTATCCTATCCTATCCTCTATCCTATCCTATCCTATCGTATCCTCTGTCCTATCCTATCCTCGATCCTATCCTATCCTCTATCGTATCCTATCGTCTATTCTATCATATCCTCTATCTTATCCTATCCTCTATACTATCCTATCCTCTATCCTATCCTATCCTCTATCCTATCCTATCCTTTATCCTGTCTCCTATCCTATCCTCTATCCTATGCTATCCTCTATCCTATGCTATCCTCTATCCTATCCTATGCTCTATCCTATCATATCCTCTATCTTATCCTATCCTCTATCCTATCCTATCCTCTATCCTATCCTATCCTCTATCCTATCCTATCCTCTATCCTATCCTATCCTCTATAATATCGTATCCTCTATAATATCCTATCCTCATTCCTATAATATCATCTGTCCTATCCTATCCTCTATCCTATCCAATCCCCTATCCTATCCTCTATCGTAACCTATGCTCTATCCTATCCTATCCTCTATCCTATCCTATCCTCTATCATATCCTATCCTCTATCCTCTACTATCCTCTATCCTATCCTATCCTCTATCCTATCCTACCCTCTATCCTATCCTTTCGTATCCTCTATCGCATCCTATCCTCTATCCTATCCTATCCTCTATAATATCGTATCCTCTATAATATCCTATCCTCATTCCTATAATATCATCTGTCCTATCCTATCCTCTATCCTATCCAATCCCCTATCCTATCCTCTATCGTATCCTATGCTCTATCCTATCCTATCCTCTATCCTATCCTATCCTCTATCCTATCCTATCCTCTATCCTATCCTATCCTCTATCCTATCCTATCCTCTATCCTATCCTATCCTCTATCCTATCCTATCCTCTATAATATCGTATCCTCTATAATATCCTATCCTCATTCCTATAATATCATCTGTCCTATCCTATCCTCTATCCTATCCAATCCCCTATCCTATCCTCTATCGTATCCTATGCTCTATCCTATCCTATCCTCTATCCTATCCTATCCTCTATCATATCCTATCCTCTATCCTATTCTATCCTCTATCCTATCCTATCCTCTATCCTATC